>NC_135223.1:5665186-5965186 GCF_052324685.1 Brachyhypopomus gauderio
TTATCATTTGAGTTGGACAGCGAGGACCTCTAGTCATTTCTATACTCTTTTCCTCTCGGGTTCTGCACACTCGTGTAGTGTACTCGGTCAAGGACGTAGCAGACACCCATCTGTAGGTATTTAGAAGAGTGTAGACTGTAGTGTTGAAAGTACTCCGATGTCATTGTTCTCCTTTGACTATAGTTATAGCACCTCCAGGGTCGTCTGTTAGCGTGGTGTAAGCATGACTGACGCTGATATTGTGGCACAAGTTGCTGTCCCCCAGACACATGTAAAGGCCCAGGTGCACGCCAGCTGAGCTCTGTAGCAGGACTGTGGGCAGGAGGGTTGTGACTGCCTGTGACTGGCTCTGTGCTGCCCCCTGCAGGGCAAGGCCATCGGCGTGGGCATCGGCTGCATCCTGGGCATGTTCCCCCTGTTCTTCTACAAAGACGACGAGGAGAAGAAATCGGAGGCAGGCGAGGAGCAGCCACCGCCCTCCCCGACTCCAGCTGCCGCCCCCAAGACCGCATGAGGATGAGGAGAGGGGGCGGGGCATTGTGGGGGAGGGACTGCCTCTAGCCCCACCCCCGCACACGCAAAGGACATCACGCCGGGCCGGACTTTCTCCTGGAGTGGCTGATTGCATCCGTGTTCCCCCGTCACAACAGACACCCCAAGCCTTCCGCATCACAGCCACAAACATGGTGTCCACCCACTTCACTGCAGTGCAACCTGGATGTTCTTTGGTGGAACCTACATTACATAGCTGTACTTGTGGGATTTTGTCTTTGCTCCACACCCCCCAGTAGGAGTCGTGATCTTAGTCATCAGTTTCATTAGTAGTGGGCAGAGTCCACCCTGACAACTTCTGTGACAGCCAATAAGCGAGCAAGCAGGTGGGGTCAGTCCATTTTCACTCCAATCAGTGCCGAACAGTGCGGAACATGCCTCAGGCCAAAAATGCTAATGAGGCTGGCCATGAATGGAGGCTAATGGGAAATAATTTGCATGAGCTCATTTGCATGATGTTCAGAGTTCATTTCACCATTTAAAGCTTGTTGCTTTAAAGAGTGTAAAGGTGGTTTTGATTTGTGTTGGAAATATTTGAGTTGTTAGCAAGGATAGACCTAGATTCACTTCATCCTGACAGATGATATATTTATTCCAATGTACTGCATTGGTCAGTTTAAATTTGTAAGTTTCTGCGCATTTTCCAGTTTTGAGAAAGGAACGGAATCTTCAGTAAAATTCAGAATCACATCATCAGTGTGAAGATGCAGCTGTTGGCCAGAGTCCTGCTACGCCCCCGAGACCAGGTCACTCTCACTTCAGTGGGTCCGCGGCCACACTGGACCTGCATGAGGCTGCAAGTTACCTCACACAAAAAAGCAGAACCCTAAAGGTCAGAACCCTAAAGGTCAGAACCCTAAAGGTCAGAACCCTAGAGGTCAGAACCTTAAAGGTCAATGACTGTCTCATACTGACTGTGTACACTGGAATGCAGGACTTGGCAAAAGCCAAAGTGTATGTTGTTTTTTTGTGCATAAACCCAGTCTAACCCAATTTAGGAATGCTAGTGATATTATTTCTCTGCCCCGCCACCAGTGGGCAGTAAGGAGTTAGGCTTGAAATGGACAGAAAATGTGGAGGCGGAGAGAATCTGAGAGGACATCCTCGATCGAATGTCTGTGTCCGGGTGTTGTCCTTGTTAGATGAGCCCTAACCTTACATCGCTGGGAAAGTATGTCGGAACATTCTGTTTTAACATTCCTTCTTCCAGGCAAAAGCACACACACACACACACACACACACACACACACGCGCACACGTACATGTACCTCAGTCATGCTTCAGTGTTATGTGCCTTAACGCAGGGCTGGCCAGACAGTGTGGTTAGGAAGTGTGGGGTATGGCCATGCTTGGCCAGCCCTGGTTGAACCCGCACACCTCACCTGTGCTCACGCCATCCCCACGAAGCGTCACGTCTTCATCAGCGCAGCGGAATATGTGCACACTGCCTTTGGCTACTTTTGTTTGTTGATTTGTTTATTTGTTTCCGTCAAACTTACCATTCCATTATTTATTTGTTTTCTCTTGTTTATTTCCTCGTGTTGTTCATAAAATGTTTTCCATTATTTAAGGGTTTTTAACAGGAACAATGCATCGGGCCCCGTCGCTCTGACGACGGCTCCCAGCTCCCGCTGTTGGAATCTAGGGTGCCGTAACCATGGGAACGCAGCGTCCATTCAGTAGGGGCTCCCAGCTGAGTCTGGTACACTGACAGTAGTCATGGCAACGAGATCTTGCTGACCTCACTGGGAAAGAAGGAAGAAGCACAAGAACTCACTGATGAAGGGCAACACTGGACTGTGTGTGTGTGTGTGTGTGTGTGTGTGTGTGTGTGTGTGTGTGTGTGTGTGTGTGTGTGTGTGTGTGTGTGTGTGTGTGCGTGCGTGCGTGCGTGTGTGCGTGCGTGCGTGTATAGGTGTGTGTATGTGTTTGTGTGTGTGTGTGTTTGTGAGTGAGTGAGTGTGAGTGTGTTTGCGTGTGTGTGTGTGCGTGTGTGTGTGCGTGTGTTTGTCAGTGTGTGTGTTTGTGAGTGAGTGTGTGTGTGTTTGCGTGTGTGCGTGTGTGTTTGTGAGTGTGTGCGTGTATGTGTGTGTGTGTGTGTGCGTGCGTGCGTGCGTGTATAGGTGTGTGTATGTGTTTGTGAGTGTGTGTGTGTGTGTGTTTGTGAGTGAGTGAGTGTGAGTGTGTGTGCGTGTGTGTGTGCGTGTGTTTGTCAGTGTGTGCGTGTGTGTTTGTGAGTGAGTGTGTGTGTGTTTGTGAGTGAGTGTGCGTGTTTGTGAGTGAGTGTGCGTGTGTGTATGTGTGAGTGTGTGTGTGTGTGAGTGAGTGTGCGTGTTTGTGTGTGTGTGTGTGTGTGTGTGTGCGTGCATGTATGTTTGTGTGTGAGTGAGCGTGTATGCAAGTGTGAGTGTGTGTTCTCATTGTAGAGGCCAAGATAGATATCAAAAATGTTTCCAAATGAAAGACGTGTATATACAGAATATATGGAATTATGGAATCCAGAGTACAGATGATACATTTGTTCTGTGTTGATGATACATTTGTTCTGTGTTGATTGCAGTGCACATAAATAATGTGAGACTTACCTGGCTTATGGGGACTATGCATTATAAAAACATGCACAAACCAGAAGGATCCATTTTTTATATTTGCATGCATGTAAAATGAGTTATTAAAGTTTCTAAAGGGAATACAACACTGCCTTTAAAGGCTTGTTTTGCACTGAGGTCATTATTTTGTCCTGTTTTGTTCCTTGTTCACGCAGTCCAGCTTCTGATTTGCATATGGTAATGAGAAAGCTTATCGTCCTGAACTTAACAAATCAGCAGAAAGCCCCCTGCAGACTTCATCAAAAATCTAATTAAGTCGGTGTCTTCCTTTCTGTTGAACTAACTAGCTGTGAGCTCAGCTGTGATCACTGAGTAGTAAGTATTAAAAACTGCGAAGAATTGACTTAATAATTGACTCTAAATAATTTATTAATATCTGACTTCATTGGTTAATCTATTGTATTTTAACTGATGCTGGTGCGTTAAAATCTAAAACTGATCTTGCTCTTGGCTGGTAATGTAGGACAATTCTCTAATAATTCTTGATTGTATTTTTTTATTCTGAATGAAGAATCTTCAGGTCAGACAGAATGCTTTTGGAACATCTTGGAATGAGCTGAAGCCATTTGTCAATTTTTATGAGGGGTGGTAAATGGATCCTAAAATTTATGCTACCGCCAGCCATTCTTGTTCCAGACGGGGCTGTTGACGGGTTTCCATAAACACATGGTCTTTTAAAGAAGCATCACTCCATTTTCAAAGTTAGATTCTCTACATGTGACTGTCACCCTCAGCCTGTTCGATAGCTGCACGTGTTTGCTGTTTGTGTGTTGTCAAACACACCAAGCTGGTGTTTGTGTGTCGTCAACCTGGTGTTTGTGTGTTGTGTCTGGTGTTTGTGTGTCGTGTATGGTGTTTGTGTGTTGTGTCTGATGTTTGTGTTTTGTGTCTGGTGTTTGTGTGTCATGTATGGTGTTTCTGTGTTTGTATGTCGTGTATGGTGTTTGTATGTCGTGTATGGTGTTTGTGTGTTGTGTCTGGTGTTTGTGTGTTGTGACTGGTGTTTGTGTGTCATGTATGGTGTTTGTGTGTCGTGTATGGTGTTTGTGTGTCATGTATGGTGTTTGTGTGTTTGTATGTCATGTATGATGTTTGTATGTCATGTATGGTGTTTGTGTGTTGTGTATGGTGTTTGTGTGTCGTGTATGGTGTTTGTGTGTCATGTATGGTGTTTGTGTGTTTGTATGTCATGTATGATGTTTGTATGTCATGTATGGTGTTTGTGTGTTGTGTATGGTGTTTGTGTGTTGTGTATGGTGTTTGTGTATTGTGTCTGGTGTTTGTTTCTGGTGTTTGTATGTCATGTATGATGTGGGATGTCATGTATGGTGTTTGTGTGTTGTGTCTGGTGTTTGTCATGTATGGTGTTTGTGTGTTGTGTATGGTGTTTGTGTATTGTGTCTGGTGTTTGTGTGTTTGTTTCTGGTGTTTGTATGTCATGTATGGTGTTTGTGTGTTGTGTCTGGTGTTTGTGTGTCGTGTATGGTGTTTGTGTGTTGTGTCTGATGTTTGTGTTTTGTGTCTGGTGTTTGTGTGTCATGTATGGTGTTTCTGTATTTGTATGTCATGTATGGTGTTTGTATGTCATGTATGGTGTTTGTGTGTTGTGTCTGGTGTTTGTGTGTTGTGACTGGTGTTTGTGTGTCATGTATGGTGTTTGTGTGTTGTGTATGGTGTTTGTGTATTGTGTCTGGTGTTTGTTTCTGGTGTTTGTGTGTCATGTATGGTGTTTGTGTGTTGTGTCTGGTGTTTGTGTATTTGTTTCTGGTGTTGGTGCATCGTGTCTGATGCATGGAACCACATGCAGCATGCCAGGGATGGGCACAGCCTTCTGCAAAGGTGGGATGTGTAAGTCGGAACAGTTGTGTGCATTGTCTGATTGTAAAGGTGAGCCATGTAAGGGGGCTGAAATACATACTGCCTGATTGTAAGGGGGAGTGTAAGGTGAGATGGTTGTGTGTACTGTCAGATTGTAAATGTGGAATGTGTAACATTAGTGTAAGGGGAGACTGGTGTGTACTGTGATTGTAAGTGTTTAGTATGTAACGTTAGTGTAAGGGGAGACTGGTGTGTACTGTGATTGTAAGTGTTTAGTATGTAACGTTAGTGTAAGGGGAGACTGGTGTGTACTGTGATTGTAAGTGTTTAGTATGTAACGTTAGTGTAAGGGGAGACTGGTGTGTACTGTGATTGTAAGTGTTTAGTATGTAACATTAGTGTAAGGGGAGACTGGTGTGTACTGTGATTGTAAGTGTTTAGTATGTAACATTAGTGTAAGGGGAGACTGGTGTGTACTGTGATTGTAAGTGTTTAGTATGTAACATTAGTGTAAGGGGAGACTAGCATGTACTGATTGTTAATGTGGAATGTGTTACATTGGTGTAAGTGGAGACTATGGTGTGTTCTGTGATTGTAAAGGTGGAGTGAGGTGCATGTTGTTATGTTGTTGCAATCACATGTCTCAGTTGTTATAGGTCACAAGGACCCAGCCTGAAGTGTGTGTGTGTGTGTGTGTCTGTCGTGTCGGAGTAGTGAGAGCTCCGGATGTCTCAGTGGTCATTCCAGCCCTACAGGCCAACGTGAACACATGCAATTAAGACGAGATTAACAAGAAAGTGATGGTGGTGGTGTTTTGGGGGAGTTTCAGAAGTCACGTTACGAGGTGTTGTCATTTGAAACTGGCCCAGACCCGCTCGTACACTCCCGTTCATGTGTGCCAGGAGGTTCTGCTTGGTCCTCACCAGTCCCTTAAACACAAAAGCTCGCACACTGAGCCGGCAGGGGAACCAGGCTGCAGGAAACCTGGCTCGGAAGTCTTCCACCTCGGCCTTGTTGTTTCATGTTTCAGCTGGCGTCATGGAGAGTCGCAGAGCGCCAGGTGACGGCCTGCTCGTTTGGCTGTGGAATACTCATGAATACTCATGAAGGAATCACCATGCTCGCCCTCCCATTGGTGATCTACTGCTGGGACACTAGCATATAACTCACCATCTAACCAGTGGCACGAGGAACTAGTGCCTGCTGTGGCATACTAGCGTCTGCAGAAGCCAAGGAGGTTTAGTACATGACTGTGAGCTTATATTACATTACACACAATGCTTCTGTGGGCATGGGCAGTGTGTTTGTTCTGCACACAGTAATGGTAACAATATATCATTAAATGGTGGTTGGGAGAGAAATTGCTATAAAGTTAGTGGGCAGTCATGGTCCTGTGGTAGGGAACTGGTTTTGTCACTGGAGGGTCATGGGTTTGATTCCCAGGCCTGAGGCCATGACTGAGGTGCCCTTGAGCAAGGCACCTAACCCCAACTGCTCCCCGGGCACCGGGCTAGGGCTGCCCACCGCTCTGGGCACATGTGCACCACAGCCCCCTAGTAATCACTAGTGTGTTTGTGTGTGTTCTAATTGCACAGATGGGTAAATGTGGAGGACAAATTTCGATGATGCTCCAGCACTGTGGTTTAGTTCAGCATGTTTCAGCACTGTGGATTAGTTCAGCGTGCTCCAGCACTGGTTTAGTTCAGCGTGCTCCAGCACTGGTTTAGTTCAGCGTGCTCCAGCACTGGATTAGTTCAGCGTGCTCCAGCACTGTGGATTAGTTCAGCGTGCTCCAGCACTGTGGTTTAGTTCAGCGTGCTCCAGCACTGTGGTTTAGTTCAGCGTGCTCCAGCACTGTGGTTTAGTTCAGCGTGCTCCAGCACTGGATTAGTTCAGCGTGCTCTAGCACTGGATTAGTTCAGCGTGCTCCAGCACTGGATTAGTTCAGCGTGCTTCAGCACTGGATTAGTTCAGCGTGCTTCAGCACTGGATTAGTTCAGCGTGCTTCAGCACTGTGGATTAGTTCAGCGTGCTTCAGCACTGTGGATTAGTTCAGCGTGCTCCAGCACTGTGGATTAGTTCAGCGTGCTCCAGCACTGTGGATTAGTTCAGCGTGCTCCAGCACTGTGGATTAGTTCAGCGTGCTCCAGCAATGTGGTTTCTTACATATTTGGTGTAATGATCACAGATAAGCAATTATTTATGCTGTTATTCAGTTCCCGTGATTATCGTTGTGTGTCTTTTAGACATCAGGATGCTTTAAAGCTCATTTGTTTTGCTTAGGTTATTTTTCATGGGTTATTGCTTTTCCAAATTGTACTAGGGATGTGGGGATTTACTGCCTCCGAATGATTTCACTAAAACAAACGAAGGCGCTCCAGAGACACAGAACTAAATTTGTATAATACCTGGTGGGCATAGGGAGGTCTCGATGTAGGGATCACACCTCAGTCTCACCTGAAAGCCCTTTATTATACACACTTCCTCCTGAAACGCAGTGGCTACAACAGTCTTAAACACGAGCACAAATAATCTAGTGGTTACACTGGTCACAATGGTTCTGTTTCATGAAAAGAAAAATATGTTTATTTTGTATTTTTGTATTCTGAATCCAAGTATATTTTCAGAATTCCTCCATAATCCCTAGATTAATTATTACTGCCAGATACCTAGGGTCAAATATAGGCGGAAACCTTACATTATACATTTTAGATGTAGGCTTGTACATATTTTAAGTGTAAAGTCTTATTTATGAATACGAATATTTACATAATTGGAAAAAATGCCCTGTGCTTTAAAACCCCTACATCTCGAATTCGAAATGAATAAATTAATTAATTATGCCATAATCTTGCCAAAACCGATGATTTGACACATGGATGAGGTTTTTTTTATTATCCATAATGCTCTATTCGTATTGGCTTTAGAAAACACGAGTACTGTAACTTGGATATTTATAGTACTAGTTTCATCCCCGTGTAATGTAACGCGTATACTTTATTGCCCTGCGTTGACATCATAGCGGAATGCAGAAGTTTAGATTAGGATGCTTGAATACATTTCCATAGAAACGCTTTGGCACTTAGATTTATTCTGCTTTTGAGCAGAGTTGTATAATCCAGGTTCAGAAAGTAAAAGTCCTCACCAGGATTTTGCTCAAGCTTGCTAGATTTCTAATTAGTGCAATCCAGGTAAAATGAGTGGAATCAACACAATCCAGGAAGCCTGAGCAAAATCCTGGTGAGGACTTTTACTTTCTGAACCTGTATTATACAACTCTGCTTTTGAGTGGGTTTTTTTGTTTGTTTGTTTGTTTTGGGGCTTTTTTGCAGTTATGATCCCCTCTAAAAAAGTTTTGTTGTCAAAGCCAATCTGGCGCAGAGTAGCACGGTTGCTGGTTATGAAATGGGCCGTGTGTGCAGTCCAGCTGCACCCCTAGGCTCTCATAACTGCTAATAAACTGAGTGTTTCTCAGCTGTGATAGAAAGTTCACGTCCTTGCATCAAGTAGTTTTAGGGGAAAAGGCATGTCGGCTTTTCTGGAACCACACATGTTTTAACTTGACTGTCATTAGTACAGAACATGATGCTCAGCTGTAGTATTTCGGTCAGAACGGCTCATTGATCTAAACCAGTGTCAGAGGTTTCTCTCAGGAATAATGAGGAAAAAAACGACTCTGTCACAACGTGCAGGAGGAAATATGGGTTTGAGAAAGGTTTCCAATCTTATCATAATACTAATACAATTCAAAGGTTAATGACTAGGCTTGTGCGTCCTGCCCTACGAAGTTAGATGTGCCAGACGATGATGGAGGCCCATTTAGATGAAGTATGGAGACCTTATGGGCTTCTCCTGGTCGAGTAGTAAAGCCCAAATATTAAAGACCTGGGAGTGCCTATTCAAGGGACATGGACTTCATGCTCGTTCGTGTGATTGGGTGTGTGGGTCTGTGTGTGTACGTCTTGTCTAATGGCAGACACGCACCAAGACTATTCTCTGTCCTGGCTCCTGGACAGCAGACTGAAGATTAATCGATTTGTCGAGTATGTTAATTGACCACTAAACCTGCACTTAAGGGAATACCGTACTACACTACTGTTGGTTAACTGAACCCTTGTAGCAATTGTTTGGTTTTGTGCTCATTTTGTAATTCCTTCTAGGTATCAGCACTGACTCCTGTTTCTAGCGTTATCTTATACTCTAAACTATTGTACTGCCTAAAATGTAGTCTGAGTAGATGACAAAGCACTTTTTCAAATCGTTTCTGCTAAATCCCATATGTAAATGTAACTGCTCCTGCCTCGTGTCAGTCTTATCTGCTGGGTTAAGAGCTCCCCCTGCTGGTTGCATGTTTGGTAAGTCCAACGCGTTATTCCTAGACGTCGGTTTATCATAAAAAAAATAAGTTGCAGAACACGACTTCCTCGTCGTCTGAGCTGTCTCGCCTGTCCAGCCGCATGTTTACCGTGACCACATCGTGTTCAGAGCCACTCAAACGCTCCGATTAAACATGGATTTAAGTCTCTGCTTTGGTCTGTCTGCTTACCGGTCAACAGAATATAACTTTCACTAATCACATTTTAACTTGAGTGTTGGCTTAAATAAAAAAATCCGCTCTGTCCGCATGTCCGGCTCGTTTACCTCGGGTTTGCAGTGTTTGTTGGTAGTATTTCCAGGAACAGGTTTACATGTTAGATCTTAATCAGACCTGCCCTGATGCTCCCGTGTACATATGAACAACCATTATTTCCGTCTGCTGACTACTTAAAAAAATTATAAATTATGAAATGCTTTTTTACCACCAGGCAGGAGGAGTCTGCAGCAAGCCCCAGGTCAAACAGACTGGTCATCTTAATGTCTGTAAATGACACATCCACTGTTATTTGAAATGGTTCTACTCTTTATTCAAAACAATGTAAAAAGTCAGGACAAAGTGCTCCTGCTCTTTGCAAAACCGAATTCAGTAACTAAAATACGATGTGGACAATAAATAAACATTAGACAACATTATAGTACAATTAGGCTCATCGTTCCGAATTGTCTAGTACAATACATTTAAGTTTTAAAAACCCTTAACAAGGGCAGAATTAATTTACTTAGTAAAAGGTGTGATCCTTCATTCATTCATTCATGTTCCCTGGAGCATTCTGCGTGGTCATGGCTCAGTGTGGTTTAGTGAATTCAATAGTCCAATCCAACACAGCTTCCAGCCTTCTGTGGTGCAAGCTCATCGCCAGAGCTACCATATCTTGGAGGTTTCAGAGTGGGTGTGTGTGTGTGTGTGTGTGGTGGGGGGGGGGGGGGGGCACGACAGTGTGTGTCCTTGGCAAGCGTCCTTTTAGAGAGGGCAAAAGAGGTCCAACCAGCCCAGCTGGTCAAGGCCCCGCCGAGCTCTCTTTGTTGCGTTCACACAGAGCGGTCTTTGTCCAGTCCGTTCCTGCATCTCTCTCTCTCTCTCTCTCTCTCTCTCTCTCTCACACACACACACACACACACACACACACACACTCCATGGTTCAGTCTCCTTTCACATTATTGTTGGAGTGGTGAACGTGGTTTGTAGGGTTGGAGCTTCTGGGGCGTCTGGGTAGGAGAATCACGGCCAGAATGCTGATGATATGGACATGGAAATACATGGACCTGCGAGAGGGAGGGCGGGACTTTTAGACTACTAGCAGCCACAATTATTTCATAACAATTACCATGTAAAGACAAAATATCCAATAGAATCAATGGAAGGAAGCGCTCACAAATAGGAGGGCGTGGCCATAGAAGGGGAAGGCGGGTCAAGGCGGGCACTTGCCTGTAATAGGTCAGAGTGGGCTCTACAGCCAGAAGCAGGAAAGGCATAACGGTGTAGCAGATGGAGAACTGAGTGGCTGCCCAGGTCACAATGTCGTAGGCCAGCTTTACGCCACGTGAGCCCACAAAGTAAGGTCGCAAATTCCTACGTACCTGGAAGAACGCATGAGATCAACATGACATGATGAGAAAAATCACAGAGGTAGACAGGAGAAGACAGCACAGTATAGTGGTCCAGACTGGCAAGAACAGGTTGTAATGAAAGAATGTGTGTGTGTGTGTGTGTGTGTGTGTGTGTGTGGACTCACAGCGCGAGCAGCAAGGGTGATGGGAATGCCCGTGAGGAAGGTGAAGTAGTATCCTGGATAAACTCCGTGCCACAGTGCTGACAGCCCAAAGGTGAGAGGTGTCCGATAATGTGGAACGCGGTCGTAACACGCGCTGCACCAGAACACAAATATCACGCCCTAATCGAACATCTACGCCATTACAAGACTCTACAGTTAAAACCACATTCACCAAGAGGACAAAAACTGCATCCAGACTGTTCAAACTTCAGACAGTTTACACAGATCATCTTGCTGTCAATGTACCTGTATCATTGCGTAAAAAAACAAAATAAAATCTAAATTCCATTATTGCCCTACCAGTTAAAATGGCACAAAAAATGGTGTCCTACCTTTTCAGCCATACCCCAGTCTGAATATTCCAGTTGTCGATAAAAGTTTTAAAGCTGGTCGCTGTCTGTTTACCGAATAAAAGAAGAAATGGAGATGTAATAAGTGTGGAGATGCTAATCACACGGGACCGAGCTTCAGTCATCAGTAATTAAATGAACCATACCAAGTACAGTGGGAGTCTTAACATTGTGTAGTTATGTGTAAAACATCACTGACGGAGCACATACAAGCTGATTGGCAACAGAGGGAAGCGGTGAGTGACGGGATGATGGGAGTTTTCTGGAGATTTCTGGGTGAACTTGCCTCTATTTCCCAAATATGGATGTTGGAGACGAGGTCCCAAGACACCCTGCCTTTATCATCCACACCACTGATTCCGTAGCCAGCTGCGTTGTGGATGGCATCAGCTGAAATCCCATACACTTAGGTCAATAAACACAATGACAAAACCCTCCAAATAATAGCTGACTTCATGAACTATGTCAAGCACTCTTAACCTTTTCGGACCCAACAAGCAACCACATTGTGGACTCACATAGCAACTACAAGCAATTGCATTGTCTCCTAGTAAATGGCCAAGCCTCACACTGCATCACGCCACTTCCCCATTAGTGTAGTTAGGGTTATTCACCACTGAATGGATACCATTATCATCACTCCAAACATCTGTGGACTCACCGAGGGTCCACGCGAAGTAGAACTTGGGCCTTGCGGCTTGGATGGAGACAAAGGCATAGGCCAGTCTGCTCAGGAACGGCGTCTGGCTCACAAACTCTGGGTCAACGTTGTGCGAGATGGGAAAGGACCGGCTGATGGTGAAGAACCAGACCACGCAGCCGATACACACCAACAGCTTTTGGCACACAGCCCGCTGAGGAGACATGGAGGAAGACATGGATATGAGCACCGGGTCTGAAGTGACCCGATAGGACTGCATTCTTCAAGTCCTAGCCATCCGCCCCAAAAAATATATATGAAAATTCAATGGCTAATTGACGGCTAGTTAAATGGCCAGTATCCTTTTGCATGGTATTAATTTGTCCCTACACTAATCCTTTTTACGTTATTTTGTATTAGGTTGTGTTTATTCAGATATGCCGTGTCTTGACGTGACTGTGTGGTCCGTGTGTGTGTGTGTGTGTGTGTGTGTGTGTGTGTGTGTGGAGGGGTGTGAGTGTGTGTGTGTGTGTGTGGGGAGGGGTGCGAGTGTGAGTGTGTGTGTGTGTGTGTGTGTGAGTGTGTGTGTGGAGGGGTGTAGGGGTGTGAGTGTGTGTGTGTGTGTGAGTGTGTGTGTGTGTGTGTGTGTGTGTGTGTGTGTGGGGAGGGGTGCGAGTGTGTGTGTGTGTGTGTGTGAGTGTGTGTGTGTGTGTGTGTGTGGAGGGGTGTGAGTGTGTGTGTGTGTGTGTGTGTGTGTGGAGGGGTGTGAGTGTGTGTGTGTGTGTGTGAGTGTGTGTGTGTGTGTGGGGGGAGGGGTGTGAGTGTGTGTGTGTGGGGAGGGGTGTGAGTGTGTGTGTGTGTGTGTGAGTGTGTGTGTGTGTGTGTGTGGAGGGGTGTGAGTGTGTGTGTGTGTGTGTGTGTGGAGGGGTGTGAGTGTGTGTGTGTGTGTGTGTGTGTGTGTGGAGGGGTGTGAGTGTGTGTGTGTGTGGGGAGGGGTGCGAGTGTGAGTGTGTGTGTGTGTGTGTGTGTGTGTGTGTGTGTGGAGGGGTGCGAGTGTGAGTGTGTGTGTGTGTGTGTGTGTGTGTGTGTGTGTGTGTGTGTGTGTGTGTGTGTGTGTGGAGGGGTGTGTGTGTGTGTGTGTGTGTGTGGGGAGGGGTGTGAGTGTGTGTGTGTGTGAGTGTGTGTGTGTGTGTGTGTGTGTGTGTGTGTGTGTGTGTGTGTGGGGAGGGGTGCGAGTGTGAGTGTGTGTGTGTGTTGTCGCTGCCTCACCATGGGCGAATGCTCTGGTAGTGCACCGTAGCCGTTGGGCTCCAGACCGCTGCCCGGCCGTGGCTTCGTGAGCTTGCGCCACACATGTCGGCCCTCTATGAAGTCGATGTAGTCATGATAGTTACTGCAAGGCCCCACCAAGATACTCATGAAGTTCAGGTTGTAACTGAGGTACTCCAGCAGGGAAGGCCTGGTCCTGCCCAACAAAAACATCATGTTTTACCAAACATTACCTTACTTCATCAAGGCCCAGAGTCTCTTAATCAAGCTAATTGCTTAAAGACCAAAGGGCTAACTCACCCTTGGCTGTGAAATTACAGGATTTGTTTGGTTCATGAGTACGATCGTGCAGCACCTCAGTAGCTCCTTTGTGAGAGTTTATGTAACAAATAAAAGATGTATGATGCGGGAGAATTCCTGCCAAGGTGGAGGAACGAGCTGACATGATGGAGCTGGGCGTGGCCAAGCCAGAGCTGGACTGGTAATCTGGCATACCGGTCATTTGCCCGGTGGGCCGACAGTCCTCAGGGGCCGATGGGTTTTTTTTTCTAAGAGACCGGCCCACAATTTAGAGGGGGCGGCCCATTGGCCCATCTTCAATATAGACAGTGGACTGAACCAATCAAGATATAGGACGAAAGTGGCCCCACCCTTTCTCTGCGTGGTCCGCTGTAACTCCGCTACATTCAGTGTTGAGCGCGTTGTTAAAGGAGAGGCAGGAGAGACAGAAGCGGCAGAAAGGGGGTGCAGAGAAGTTAAACATTTAGATATTTAGGTTAAAGGTGTGTTGAAAGGCTCCATAGAAGTTTGAATTTGTAGCATCTATGCTGTGGTTTAACAAGTTTTAAAAAGCACTCAAACAAGTAAAATTATAGATTTTAAAACTTATAAATGATAAAAAAAATGCTTTGCAATTTAAGCATGACTACAGTAAGTGTAAAAATATATAAAAGTAATATTAGCAAAAGATATGCCCACACTGAATAAGAGTAAAATGGTGTCAAATGCTTTAAAGACATGTTTGCATTGCATGAATTCATAAAGCAGCTTTGTTTGTAGCCAGATACAAATATATGTTATAGCTGTTTAAAGGAGGGAGCACCTTTAACCTGAAGAATTAGAATTGAGCTGTTTTATCAGAGGTATTCAGAAAATACATATTAGAGATTATTTCAGTAAAATCATAAAAGTGATTGTGATATAATAATGCTATGATTGAATCCAATGACTTTAACCAGTAATTTTTAAATTATTTTTCTACGTCGTACCCCACATACATAAATTACAAGTCAGTTGTGCTCCACTAATTATGAGGGGCCGGTCTAAACCAAAAATGCCAGGGCCGATTTTTTGTCCCAGTCGAGCCCTGGGCCAAGCTGGGCGTGGCCAAGCCAAGCTGCACATCTCCCGGTCTGCAGAACAATCCCATGTATGTAAGGCATGTGCTACAGTCTCACTGTTCGTTTTAATTCAAATCTCGCCATTTCATTTAACTGTGTTGCATGTCTCATGCTCTCCATGGGAAGGCAATCTGCTGCTTCTCCCTCTCGATCTTAGTGAATTACAGAATAAGCTGTGTGAATTCACCTGGGACGATCCCCTACTCAGCCCTGTGTGCTTGAATGTAAACGCACCCTTTCACCCAGCAGATGTTACTTGTGCCATTGCCTCAAATTTGTGAAGGTACAGATTATCACATGACCCAGCCATCCGACCAATGAGCACGCCCCACCCAGGACACCCATCAAAACTGAAAGGTTTTCCATTTTTTCCCGGTGTACTGTGAATAATTTTGTATCGTATGAGGCACAGATTAGTACCATTACTCATGTTAAATGCGTTTTTAAGGATCTGTGATCAGAAATCAGCAGTAATTGAAAGATACTTTTTCCATTTCCTACATGGTGTGTACATTGATGTATCTGATTTTGGATACTAACTTTTACATACAGGGGTTTATTTGTAGACTAAGATATTCATGTCAGCAATTGGGGAGGTAAGGTCATATGTTTGAGCTTTCTTTCTTGAACATATATACTTGATTTAAGTTAAGATATTCAATATACTGTTATGTCCAAATACTGTAAGTCAAGGTTATTTGAGGAAATCTGGGAATTTGTTTTGGGGGGGGGCGGGGGGTGTACATGCAATGTTAGATGTATGTTTATAAATATACATCCGTTCGGATGAATATTTAGCAGTTACTGAGACGTTTTTGATTCTGTGTAGGTTCCATCAAGTTGTCAGAGTGGCAGCTGTCACTGGATTTGTGAAACACGGGTGGTGTTTGAATGCTCAGCTGATGAACCATCTGAGATCTGGATTTTACTGGTTAAGGTTCTATTTCTCTCCAACGTTCGTTTGAACAGATTGTTCAAAGTTAGGGGCGTCAAGGTCTCATTTTAGATTTTGTGATTTATTTAATTCTTGGTGTTTTATTTTTCTATTAAATCAAGAGTTGATTGAGTCTAAGGATTTTAAGTAGGCTAAAAGAGGCTGAATTAGATTTTAGAATTAGTAAATTAGAGCGGAAATGGCGATCTACTAAATTGGAAGTATTCCACTGTGCCTGGAAGGATAGCATTATTGACTACAAACGGGCACTCACTAAAGCACGCTCAGCATACTTAGCCTCACTGATAGAGAAAAATAAAAACAATCCTAGATTTCTTTTTAATACTATTTCTAAACTTACAAAAAATCAAGCAGGCACAGAACCTCAGATTCCAGTAAACCTCACTAGTAATGTATTTATAGATTTCTTTGATAATAAAATAGAGAATATTAGACAAAATATAAAACCCTTTATTAGCAATACAACTGGTATGTCATCTGGTTTGGTTGATATTGATTTAAATTACATACCGGGAGAAAAACTTGATGCTTTTCATCCACTCCCAAAATCAGAATTAGAGAAAATAATTTCTTCCTTAAATTGTACTACCTGCACACTAGACTCAGTTCCCTCAAAGTTATTAAAAGAGGTATTACCAGCTGTAACTGAACTAACTATAGTTAACTCATCCATTACAATAGGTCACATGCCCAAATCATGCAAGTTAGCAATTATCAAACCTCTGATCAAGAAACCAAATCTTGATCCGACTGTGCTATCTAATTATAGACCCATTTCAAACACATCATTTATATCTAAGATCATAGAAAAAGCTGTTGCCCAGCAATTATGCCTATATCTGCATAAGAATCACATATTTGAAAAGTTCCAATCTGGTTTTAGGCCCCATCACAGTACTGAAACAGCATTAGTTAAAGTAACAAATGATCTCCTCCTTGCATCAGATCAAGGCTATGTATCACTGTTAGTGCTTCTTGATCTTAGTGCAGCTTTCGACACAATTGATCATAGGATCTTGCTAGAAAGGTTAGAACGCTGGGTTGGAGTCTCAGGCACAGCCCTTTCATGGTTTCAGTCTTACTTAACAAATCGCTATCAGTTTGTAGAGCTCAATAATATTTCATCCAAACGTACAATGGTTAAATATGGGGTCCCGCAAGGCTCCATCTTAGGACCACTATTATTTACATTATATATGCTACCATTGGGCACAGTTATAAACAAACATGGTGTCAATTTTCACTGCTATGCGGATGACACTCAACTTTACATATCAGCCAAACCCGATGACAAACTCAGTTTAGGAAAAATTGAGGCCTGTGTAAGAGATATTAAATGCTGGATGTCTCTAAACTTCCTACAATTAAATGAGGACAAAACAGAAGTTCTCCTTGTGGGCCCTAAGGCCGCAAGACAGAAAATTCCAAATTTAATGCTTAATCTTGCAGACTATCCCATTACACCTGGCACAGTAGCCAAAAACCTAGGCATCATACTCGACTCCGACCTATCATTTGATAAATATATAGATAATACTACTAGGATAGCTTTTCTACATCTCCGCAATATTGCCAAATTAAGAAATGCATTATCACAGGATGATGCAGAAAAATTGGTGCACGCCTTTGTTAGCTCTAGACTAGACTACTGCAATTCACTACTGTCAGGATGTTCAAATAGGAATCTAAATAAACTTCAAATAGTTCAAAATGCCGCAGCTAGAGTTCTGACCAGAACTAGAAAATTTCAGCATATTAGACCAGTCCTATCAGCCCTGCATTGGCTCCCAGTTAAATTTCGTATTGATTTTAAAATTCTATTATTAGCATATAAAGCACTACACGGGCTTGCTCCTGAATACCTCCAGGAACTTATTTCCTACTATGAACCCCCACGTCAACTAAGATCACAGGGTGCTGGTCTGTTATTAGTTCCACAAATTAACAAGGTAACAGCAGGGGGAAGAGCCTTTTCTTATAAGCCCCCCCAGCTTTGGAATAATCTTCCTAAATGTGTCCGGGACTCTGACACAGTCACAATCTTTAAATCTAGGTTGAAAACCCACTTACTTAGTCTAGCATTTGATAATTAATATCCCCCTTAGATAAAGGTACAGATCCAGGGGTTCATAGACGAAGGGTTTTATGGTAGACTGGGGTGCTGGTGCTGTCATCCTGTCACTGCTCGTGGTCACTCAAGTTTGTTGACAGTGCAGTGGACGGATGCCATTGTCTCAGAATGCCCCCAAGCCTATGTTACGTTCTGGTTCTACCTTTTTTAGCTAGGCTGTAATAATTTACCTTAGTGCCGGAGTTGCTGCCACACTCCAGAAATGTTTATAATTTTACCTGTCCTGTACATGTCCTCATACAGAGCTAATTTTCCCTGTTTCATTTCTCCACATGGCTGCCCGCCTGCTTGAGGAATAATGAGATGAGGAGAGACAAGCGATCCATCCTGGGCCGGCCACCTCCTGCCTAACCGGATGCCTACACCATGATGGACATTATTACATCTTTTATATTCTGTCTAAATGGACATTATTGCATCTTTTAAATTCTGTCTACATTCTGTCTATATTGTTGTTGTTGTCATGGTGACCGGTGTCGGCCAGAGGAGGATGGGTTCCCCCCCTGAGTCTTGGTTCCTCTCAAGGTTTCTTCCTCATGCAAAAAACTAGGGAGTTTTTCCTTGCCACTGTCGCCTTTGGCTTGCTCACTGGGGGCTAGGACTCGGCACTTGTAAAGCTGCTTTGTGACAACAACTGTTGTAAAAAGCGCTATATAAATAAAATTTGATTTGATTTGAATGGGAGCCATGGAAATTAGTTTTTTAGTTTATTTTGGTAATCATTTTGAAGGTGGGGATTTTGCCATTAACTTAATGTCGTGTTGAAGGTCATCAGTTGGTTTATGGTGGTTTATGGTTATGCAGTTGACATTTGTGTGAGAATTTTTATAGCTAAATATGTTGTGTGTTGTGAAGGATGGGTGATGTATCTTCATACTGAGTGGTGGGATGGTGGATTTGGCCTAATTAAGTATTTCTCAATTTTAATTGTTTGGATAGTTTTATAAATTGAAGTGATTAGGTTTTGAAGCAAGAGCAAAAATTCATCTGCATGTAGGCAAATTATAAGCATTACAATTTTACGTTCTAGCACATTACGTTCAAGGTTCAGCGTCCAAATACCTTTGTTTTTTTTTTTGACGAGTTAGTGGCAACTAATGGTTCTACAAAAATCTTTACTGCAGCCTCCGCCGAAGACCGCAATGACGCAGGCTCAGAAGTGGCCCATTACCCATAACTCCACGAGACAAGCGATGGCCAACCAGAGTGGATGAGAGTTAAATGCATTTCTCTAGTTCTCTAATTTACCAGTGGTTGTTAGGATTATTACTTGTGAAGTAGAGCAAACACTCCACTGTAAACAGACAGTATGATGCAATTGTCAAGATATTCCAGTCTGTCCCACATGTGTGATTTTAAAGTAAGTGCTCATGAGGACTTCGGTGACGTTAACGCCATACAGACCACTGGACTGTCAACTTTGAGGAAAATGACCCAGGACACCAGTACGCATAATACACATTGCCCTCTATACACCAGTACATGTAGTACACACTACTCTAGCTGGTTTCAGAAAGTGTTTACTGCTGCTCACCTGTGATCTACTGATCACCTGTGATCTAGCGATCTCCTATTCTCTCCTCTTGATCACATGTGATCTACTGATCTCCTATGCTCTCCTCCTTGATCGCCTGTGATCTACTGATCTCCTATGCTCTCCTCTTGATCGCCTGTGATCTAGTGATCTCCTATGCTCTCCCCTTGATCTCCTGTGATCTACTGATCTCCTGCGCTCTCCTCCTTGATCACTCCTATGCTCTCCTCTTGATCGCCTGTGATCTAGTGATCTCCTATACTCTCCTCCTTGATCACGTGATCTCCTATGCTCTCCCCTTGATCTCCTGTGATCTACTGATCTCCTATGCTCTCCTCTTGATCGCCTGTGATCTAGTGATCTCCTATGATCTCCTCCTTGATCACCTGTGATCTACTGATCTCCTCCTTGATCACCCGTGATCTACTGATCTCCTATGATCTCCTCCTTGATCACCCGTGATCTACTGATCTCCTATGCTCTCCTCCTTGATCACCCGTGATCTACTGATCTCCTATGCTCTCCTCCTTGATCACCTGTGATCTACTGATCTCCTATGCTCTCCCCTTGATCACCCGTGATCTAGTGATTTCCTATGCTCTCCCCTTGATCACCCGTGATCTAGTGATCTCCTATGCTCTCCCCCTTGATCACCCGTGATCTAGTGATCTCCTATGCTCTCCTCCTTGATCACCTGTGATCTAGTGATCTCCTATGCTCTCCTCTTGATCACCTGTGATCTAGTAATCTCCTATGCTCTCCTCTTGATCACCTGTGATCTAGTAATCTCCTATGCTCTCCTCTTGATCACCTGTGATCTAGTGATCTCCCATGCTCTCCTCCTTGATCACCTGTGATCTCCTATGCTCTCCCCTTGATCTCCTCGCTACACAGCAGCTCCCTAGAGCAGACAGGCCCCAACAGTGGGTAATCCATATCAATTGCTGTGGTGTGCAACTAAATATAATCTCAACATTAAATCAAGTACTCCCACATGCAGGAATGTGTCATGAGCTGTGAATATACCGAGTGTCGACATATGCTGCAAAACTGGTTTGGGCCCATTAGATCTGTACCTGCCATACACACTGTTCAAAGCAGATGCAAGTTTTATATCTGCTGTACAGTTAAGAGTCTGGAGTTTGGAAATACCTTCATCTCACAACTAAGTGTTTTTCTTCTTGTATACAGTACAGACAGTGGGCAATGACCAAGTACTACTATGTTTTCATATAGAAGGACTACGGTGTACATACGTTACAGCCAGGCGTCTCTGATCTGGGGTCAGGTCATCTTGTTTGCGGCCCAGACCTGAAAACAGACAATTATTTAAATCAACTAACCATGAACCCAGAGGAGGTCACACTCTGCTATGTAGTCACTCAGTTTTCATCCACTGTGGCAAACAATCTGTTAAGGCTGCACAATGTATCATTTGTTAATTGTTATCGCAATACTGGACTATATGCAGCACCGGCAAATACCATTAGCGCAGAAGGAAATGACTATTTGCCTTCTAACAAATCGCATTTTCATTATATACCGTCTGGGATGGTGGGTGTGTAACTAATCTGTAATTCAAGTAGTAATAATTTCATGTTATGGTGATGTTTTGATTAATTACATCATTTAATGTAAATAAACATTGCATTAAATATTAATTACAGTACATAGCAACATAATCACAGTGTTTTTCCATTTCATTACTTTTCCATCATCTGTAACATTCTTGTAGTTCTACAAACTGTCACCAGCTCTTACCATCATGAACCTGAAACGCCACTGTGGTGATTTTCTGCGTTACCATCATCAATGGCCTGGGAAGAAGAAAAATACACACAGCTGGATAAACAAATCTTTCTTCAGCATGTGGAAATAGTATCGGGACACTATTTCTGGTTTTGAATCCTGTTATTCACACCGGGTATTACACCAAGTGTCTTAAGTATGAACCTCAGTGATTGTGTAAGCAGATGAGTTTGGCACTTCCTCCCTAAGCCAGAGAAATGAAGCACTAAACACTGGACAACCAGTGAGCTCTTCCCAGAGTGAGGCTAGAGTTATACCCTTCACAATGTAGTGCTCATTATCTAACTACTACTGGGAAAGGGGTTTTAAAAATGAAACCTCATTTATTCAAAAAAACTGGAACATGTTTAAATAACCATCCCTGCTTGATCATCCAACTCAGTAAAATGAGGAATTAATTACACGATATGAGCGTTTGTTTAAATGTTTCATGACCACAGCCTTGACTTTCTAATTAGAATGCTGTATGTTCTTCTTTCTATCGGTGAAAGCCAAATGCTTAAAAAAAAAAAAAACAAAAAAAAAAAAAACTTGGCCACCGACAGCTTTATAGCATTTTGATTAAGAGAGGCTGCTATCCCGAGAGCATGACTGAGCACTCCACTGGGCCTCCGCCCGCCTCTGCACCAGCGGGTCCCGCCCCTGCTAAGATGGGCGTGGCCACAGCACCAGCTCCAGCATTTGTCCAGCAAATAGAAGCCCTCTGTATGGCTGACATACAGCTACATTGTTCAAGCTCCGCGCCATTCACAGAAATGAGAGTTGTATCAGACACAGAGTGGCACTGCCAGGGCATGAAGGCAGGCACAGAGAGAGTGTGTACCCAATCAACACTGCCCACGCCCACACTGCACCCAGACACTGCCAATGTGGTACTTAGCCTTTGACAGCATCTCAGTAATGCAGTTAGCCAGTGCCTGTACCCAGCTATGCAGTTAGCCAGTGCCTGTAAAAACCGTCTTTTCTGTGAAGTTCTTTTTAACATTCTCAAACACTGGGCTGACTCATGACAGGTCAGGCACAGGCCAACTATGGACTCTCCCTGCAAAGAAACAGAGAAGCTGTGAGAAAGGGTGTGTCCTGTCTGGGGAAGAAACTGAGCCGTGAATACAGCCACTGGGGCATAAGGAGAAGGCTCTGCTCTTACAGCAACAATGCTGTAGATCCGATACGGCCTTCCCTGTGAGGCACAGCCAAGCAGGCAACTCAGCCGCCCAGATCTATATTATCTCAGACCTTTGTTTGTTCACAGGCGTGTTGCACACTTTCAACAGTGGAGAACAGGACCAGTAGATACTGTAAGTGGCAACACCAGGCATGAGGGAGTGGCCAGTTTAACAGAACAGAAGCGTAACTGTGTCAGTGTGTCGGAGTGTGTGGGCAGGAAGGTCAAGGCAGAGGTCACGCGCCACCGTCAAACGCAGCCAAACAGCCTTTTTCTTATCTGGAGGAAGTGGTGTTTATCTGCATAGCGTACGTCCTGGACAGCTTTGAATGGCAGCCAGGGATGACAGCCACTGTCAGCCCCACCCTGGCATGGTGGGGTTATACACAAGATGGAGCCTTGCTCCAACACCCACCCGGAGAAGTCGGTGGACAGGATGCCGTAGTTGAAGATGAACACCCTGCTAACCTGACACACAGTGAGGTAGCCCAGGGCCGCGACCAGCGAGTACCTAGGTGGAAGGGCGTGAAAGACGTTAACATGTTAGCATAACTGACGTGTAGAAAACGTACCCAACCACCAAACAAATGTGTGACAATGGATGACATGAATGGTCTGTATAATGTTATGTATATTAATAAACATTTAAAATATTAATTTATCATTGATTAATAGAGCTTCACTGGTGACTGAATAACAATCCATTGTTCATTTGTACAGTAACTGATATTTCTGTTTATGACATCATAATCACCCAGGAACTTGTTCAGACCAGTATTCTTTTTCTGTAATGTCTACAGGCAAAAACTCTCTCGCAATTAACAGGAAAAAACTCAATAAACTCCACACTCTAGTAATCAGCTTCCTGTCAGCAACTGCATTCATTCTAGAAATGCTGGAGTTTGAGGTACCACCCACTAGACTCACATAAAATCCAAAAGAAAAAAGAAAAAAAACACCCCCCCCCCCCCAGCGTGCCCTCATTGTAGAACGGGTCTGTCAGGCACGCCTTCCTGCCTCCTGCCCCAACAAGTTCCTGACCATGGCAACGGGTGGCAACCCCCCCACCCTGTTCCAGACCCCGTAACCACAGCAGGTGATGCAACCACTTCCTTATCTACAGCCTATGAATGTGCTCGTCTTGCAGAAGTTTCCAGGTGACACAGTTCCAGGCTCCAGAACTTACCAGTGAACAGCATGAATGCTAGCTCTGCACAGGATGCCGTAGCAGGCCAGCGTCAGGACGAAGATGTGCAACGCGTACCTGGGGGAGAGGGAGGGCATTAGTGGGGCATTGTGGCTGAGCTGCGGGTGGCAGAGCGCACCTGGGCACGCCCCATAGGCAGGTGAGGCAGGCAGGGCGGCAGACAGGTGCGGCCGGTTGCGTTCTTTCACTGGGTAAAACGTGAACCCAGCCTGCCAGGAACTACAACTGTGGTGCGCTTTGGCTCAACATGATTTTTGAGTCACACCCTAATGGTACTCCATGTTAGATTACTCAGAACAACTTCAGTGTATGACACCTGAATACTCAAAAGTTGAAACAGTGAAATCTAACCTCAAGGCAACACTGTCAGCCATATATAAATGCCCATCTATATAATAAACCAAGGCAAGCTATGCAGGTATGAGAAAAATCCTTGTAATAAGATTTGTAATAAGAGGTATGACCAAAGACGTCGTGGCGCACGCGTCATTCCTACCATCCAAAGCAGAATATGATGAGAGATACTCCAAACAGAGTGGCTACAGCGTGGCGCAGCACCGCACCTGCGCGCTGAGGCTTCAGGTACAGCCGAAACCAAAAGCCAATAAAGAGAGCAAACACCTGGCAGATGATGAAGTTCACCTGCAGCGGAGAAACGGAGTCATGGGTTTAAGAACAAATCATGTCGTCCATGCTGCTTGTCATATGGCGAAATCACGACTTTATGAGTTTTGAAATTAGGCGGAGAACAATAAAGACAAGCTTATGGTGAAACCTGTCAACAGGTAAAAAAAAAAAAACAAACCACGACGTTTTTTAACTGGTTTGAATGCTCGGATTCCACTATCTCTCTTGGTGTGGAACAGCAGATACATCAACTGCACAGCGAGGTTACTCTGTTGCTCAAAAGTGTTCATATCCTACCTGATCCAAAGGAATCCCGACCAAATCGCTTAGTGGATCCAGCCATGTGGAGCCCGTAGTTTTAAACGACATGTCTGATTGTTCCCCCATTCCGCATCCTAAATCAGTTTCGGTCGGCCCAACGTCGTTACGTATATCTGAACGCTCTGCGACGCGCGTGGTCCTTTATAAAACGTCCTGCAAGTTAAGGCAACTTGTTCTAACAAATCCTAAATCTCAGCATAAAATCATAGAGACGTTCTTTTTTTACATAGCAAAGTTCCCTTCGTGGCCTTTAGGATAATTTAATGTTCTGATACCCACTTCGCCACAACCGAAGACTTGACGAAGTTGTACCAGGTTCTAAAGGCGGGGCCCAACTCAGCGCAGGGGCGGTTCTCCACGCACTGGCCCCGCCCACTCAAACTATCATCTTCTGATTTGTTAGGAAGCACGAGACTAAACTATGACCATCTCTACATTATTTTCATGTAATCACATTTACATTAAAAGTGTATTTAAAAATTTAGATTAAAACGTTTATTGGAGTACGCAAGCATACTTTACAGTATGCTGGTCGACTTCACTTTCTTTTGTTTGCTAACCAAATCTAAACTTTTTAGCAATGTTCTTATAAAGGAGAATTTTTCAACGTTGAACTTACGCAGTTTTGCGCCTAAACGTTTTCACGATACGGGATTGTGTTGTGAACGTTTGCGTTTGATCTCCATCACTCTTGTAAGACACACAGATGTAAATATTTTGGTTGGTGTTATAGGATACACGTTTATTACAATTCAGTTCGTCTAAGTCTATCAGTTAGTGCCGTGTGTTATAACAATTCTTATGAAGTAATCACTGTACTGCATCGTCGCCCATTGCTCTGTATTCGGGCCAGCTGTAAATTAATTTAGACGTACAGAGAGCGCCATCTGCTGCCCACTTGTGCCAATAACGTGAAGTTCTATTCTAACGTGAAGACTACATGGCGAGAACACAGTAAGACGACAGTTAGCTACGGTTATATATGATTTAGCTAGGGTAAATTATGATAATAACAATAACCATCTGCCGCTCATGACATTTAACCCTTGTGGCAGATAATAGCTTAACTTTTAAAATAAACAAAATACATATATGTGAAAGTGTTGGAGACAAAGCAGAGATCAGCATTATGTATAATAGTAAATTGTCGTTTTTGCTCATTTTATAGAGGCAATGTTAATGAGTAAGCGGTTCGTCTACTATCAAGTATTATTTAAGAAAAGAGTTTTGCTTTTATAAAAATAAATAAAATGGATGCTAGAGCTCAGCACCAGACTGTCGTGTAGTACGTGCAGTCAGCGGGAAAATACACCGGCTCGCCTAATAGGAGCGTGTGGTAGAGAAAGCACTTTGAGAAATTGTCCGTGTTTTAAAGGTAGACCTGTTTACTTCTACGTGGTCTTAACATTGCTTTTCAACGGCGAGGAACGTGCTGGTTCTGGTGTTTACTTCGGCTAAGTTCTCGACTTCCGACGACCTGCCGCCGTGAACGCGCCGTGTGTGGCCACGAGCTCAACACGCAACTTGAATGACTGACGCTCAAAAGTGAAGGAAGAAACAACACTCAGTGTCACAGGGAAACAGAGAAAAAGTGTTTATTTATTCAAAGGTACACAGTAAGCGAGTTGCCAGAACAGGATCCTTTGGGTCTGAGATCTTTGATCAACAGTCATCTATGAGAAAGTCCGAGTGCTTCAACCATCACTAGCTCCTAGGTTAAGTCGATGGTTACACAACTTTATTTCGCTTTAGCACATTCTTAGCATTTTCATAAAATGTCATTCACACGAGTCTAGAGTGGGCAAATTTGTAGCAAACATTAACATTTTGTTTTACAAACAAAACAAGCTTAGTGAGCATACAGACACTTTTTTGGTACAACAATACTAAATTTCTGTAGAGTATGTTTGTCTTTAAGCAACAGCTTCAATATAGTTTTGTTCAGTAGTTAAAATGGACAGTTAAGAATCTGCTGAATTCCTTTGTGTAAGAAAGCCCAACTCGATCTCTATCTATAACCTATTCGATAGTACAGGCGCGTGCATGTGTTACCTCCACATGCGTTCTACGTCAGCAAGACGTGTATGTCCACGTGCTACTATTGACCAATAGGAGGCTTGCACCTATGTATCGGTACCCTTATTGGTGCAAATGCTACAAAGCGCAAGTGAATGAAGGCGTGTCTTACTATATAAATAACCAATCTCTTACAGTATGTAAATTTTGTTTAAAAATTTCCCGGGAATTATGAGTTTCGCGGGAGGGCCTTTCGCGGGTAAACTGTATCCCCTCATTCATTGTCAGCTTCCTGGAGCCATTTTTCAGCAAGCCGCACAGCGCTTCGGCGTAGTTTTAAATCCAAAGCATCTGCGTATTTATGGAATTAATATAAGATTAAACGTAACTGTATCGACGGTTAAGAGACCTATCTGTAATTCAAGAACCATATTTATAAAACAAGCGCGGCGAATTAGCAGAAAAAAGGGTTTAAACTGAGGAGGGACAAAGGACACCCAAGTCCACAACGATGAGAAGAGGGATCTCATCAGCCCCGGAGAAAGTAATAATTACAGGTCTTGGTGGGTCTTCGTTGGACAAAAACGCAGTTTTAACGGCACTGTCCGATCGCCTAACCTCTAATCTCCCTACTGCAACATACATACAAATTATAACCCCACCGCCGTGCATTACACAGACTTCCAATGTCTGTCTGTCCGACCCTCCAGCTGGTAATTTGTACACAACTCCGCACGGAACAAATGGAACTGGACAACGACCTGCATTAGGACGCCCACCGGTAAAAAAATCCAAAACACAATTTTGTGACTATCGAACTGTCATTTTTCAAATGCCATGCTAAAGCTAACCACGTAGCTTGCTAATAAACAGTGTAGCCAAATGGTTAGCTCAAGTTTGGACATGTCCTACATGCTAGCTAACCTACGACGCGATGGGACCCCATATTCGGCACTCAAAAAGATGTTTTGACCTCCATTTCCCCAGCAAAGTTTTCAAGCGGGGACTAACTTGAGGTGATGGCGGTCTTATTACCACCCATTATTTATCGTTGCCCATGTAAGGGGTCATAGTCGCACCAGAAAGGTCAGTTGGTAAGTCTCGGCGATTTTTGCGTAGTCGTAGCTCGCCAACGCGAATCTGACCGATTTTGAAGTCACCGTCGAACCTTTCGAGTGGTGCGAGTTCTTCTTTTCGAGTGGTGCGAGTTGTTCGCGTGCGGAGCAGCACGAGCGCGCCGAGGCCCTGTTCTTGTTTTGGAGTAGAGGAGGGGGGAGGGTGCCGCCTTGAGTTGGGCAAATACAGCCGCTTTTCTCAGCTCGCCAGTGTAGCTAATCGCTTTAAGTGTCTTCATCACCTCGCGAGCATCAGTTTGCGTTTCTTTGCACTTGTCAGCATATGCAAGTCTCTATAAGCAGCATAATGACGTTAAGTGGAGTTTAGTCAACATTTAAAATCTCTTTCCGTGCAAGGTTACAAACAAAAATGTCACCTCTTAGTAAGCTATCTGAGGCGTCCTCATAAAATTACCCGTCAGGTTGGTTCAGGGCGGGACAAAAACCGAATTCACTTAAAACCAGATATGACATCTGGGTGCTCTTCTCGCATGCTCAGCAGGGAAATTTTGGTGTTGGGGGTTTTAATGCTCTGAATGCTAACCACGTAAATGAAATGCCTTGTGCAGTAATATAAGCAGTAGGCCTACCTGTCGTTTTTGGACACAACTGCTCTTGTCATATAAACATTTATTGACTGGGATGCACAAAACACAACTGCCCTAAAAAAAGTCTTTATGAACCTCTGGTTTCATATAGACTCTTCACTTGCAAGGAAGTCTTATTATATAGTTTCCAAGACCAGGAATTAAAATTTCATTTTATCGTTCATGTTCCAGAAGTGAAAGTAAACATGCTTCCCTGCACTACTGTCCTGAAGTGTCTCGTCACAGATTATCAGAACAACCAGAAAGAAACAAATCTCTCCAGTGTCAAACGTCTGACCGCTGCATGGGCAAAACGGGGAACTTCACAGAATGTGTGTCGCAGATGGTCAAGAGCTTTCCGCGAGAACGCTAAGCTCCGGCACAGACGCACATGCCAGTATGGTGACGCGTCCCCAATGTGCTGGAGCATGGTGGGTCCAGTTGTTGTGGGCACTTGCGCTAGCTGAATTTTTACCTGTTTAGAATTTAAATGTGAACATGTGGTTTGATTAAAACTCTTTTAGTTCCGTCACATGTTGTCATGGGTGTAGGTGGTTCAAGCAGCCCCCAGGAAGTGGGTCCAGGCCCGGAATAAAAAAACATTACTCTCCCAACACTGAAGCCTGCTTGAATGCCCACCTCATTGACGCAAGCAGATCAGGACCTGATTGGTTGAATCATGTTTTATGGCAATGCGGGACGAATATGTACCTGTAATTGTTCTGTGGCAGTATTGTTTTCCTGCTTACTGTAAGCCTGACAATTTAATGCACTTGGTTCATCACCTTTATTTAGGTCCTGATGGAACTGTGCTTAATCTGCGTTGATCCTGTGTTGTGTGTTGGACATGGCTTACGAGCGCCCAGGATGATCTTTTTGGAACTTGCGTTTGACGGGTTGTTGACTTCAAAACAGTGTTGGGGAGGGGTGGTGGTTTTCGAAACATGGAGGGCCTAGGGTGAAACGGTCTGTCATCATCTTCAACGCTCTCCGCAGGCGAAGAGACGTTTGGCGTTGGATGAGGCCGACCACCTGTACACCACAGACGCAGCCAAAGCACCGAAGACCCAGAACGGCGCCCCTCTGGCTGTGCTGAAAAGCAACAAGAGTAAGAAGGAGGCCATGGGGCTCGCTTTGAAGTGTTGAGTGCTGGATACTGAACGACGCGAGACTGCTGGCTCACTAGAAACGGGGGGGGGGGGGGGGGGGGGGTTGTGAAACACCTGAGCTTGTGGGTGTGGTGAATCAATATGTTGCATCAGTTGTGACCTCACATACCGTCTCTCCATGCAGCTCCGAAGTCGCCGGCGGAGAAGACGCGCTACGACACGTCTCTGGGCCTCCTCACCAAGAAGTTCGTGCAGCTTCTGGGACAGTCGGCCGACGGTGTGGTGGACCTCAACCAGGCGGCCGACATTCTGAAGGTGCAGAAGAGACGTCTGTACGACATCACCAACGTGCTGGAGGGCGTGCACCTCATCAAAAAGAAATCAAAAAACAACATCCAGTGGATGTACGTACCGCCGCACCCCAGCAGGGGTGAGGGCCGTGGGAGTGGGAGGAGGTGGAGATTGGTGTAGTAGGTGTTTCCTGTATCCTCAAGATGATGGTGTAAACATAGTCAGAGGGGGCTTGTGTACATACAGTGGGGCTATATCCCAGGGGCTGATGGGTAGGACCCACACTAAAAATACTGTACTATAATGTACTATAAATACAGCCTTTGGTTCAACTTGACAATTATGAATAACTAGAGGTAGATAAGAACTGCACATGTATATTAAGGGCCTTTAAGCATAGGGCTTCTGTTGTCCTGGTGGGTAGGTGTTGTGTATGTTTATAGGACAGCAGTCTCTCATCAGCCTGTTGTTACCCTGTTGACCTGTGGCATGCGTGTGGCTCTGTACTGCTGCCTAGGCCTTGTGCACTACATATGTGATGAGCCTGCCCACAATGCTCTGCACCTGCACACAGGAAGTCCCTCTGCAAGCATCTGCAAGTCCCTCTGCAAGCATTTTTTTTTTCTTCGCCCTTGCGAGCGGGATGGCTGCCCAGCTAGAGTGGGTTCTAGCACAGCAGCATCCAAAACACAGTAAAAACCTAGCTAAAATACAGTTGAAATGAAAATGGTGTCTGCAGTTTCTCCTAAACAGCTGCTAGTAACCCTCGTTGGGTCTCCAGACCATGCTGCTTGTTGCGGTGCTGGTGGATGGTTGTAGGGGTGGAGCCTGTCATCAACATGCTGGCAGTTTCATGTGTGTGTTGGCCGTGTCTCACCTGTGCCCCAGGGGGTGTAACCTGGCAGAGGTGGGCGGAGCCTTGACCCAGAAGCAGACTCTGAGCAGTGAGGTTGCCCGGCTGGTCCAGGAGGAGCGCAGGCTCGATGAGTTGATTCAGAGCTGCACTCAGGATGTCAAGCAGATGACCGAGTCATCGAGTGGTCAAAAATATCCTTTAATTCTTCATACAGCAGACTTTACAACATGTCTGATAAATGTTTGTTGGTGTGTTTTAATTTTTAATATTCTGGCAGAAGTGTTGAGACAAGCTGGTTGCCACTTGTTTATGACCTGGCTTATGACCTAATTCTTCGCAGAAAGAAGTGATCATGTTTGGAAAAGGCCCAGAGATAATATCGGCATATGTGCATAAGTTCTGTTTTAAGTAGGGGTGAAACAATTACTCGAGTAAATAGAGTTACTCGATTACAAAAAGTGATCGAGTATTTTTCTGTGCCTCGAAGAATCGTTTATTTTAAAACGGTATTTCGCACTGACTAATTTTAATGTAGCGCAACACGCTTACGTCACCCATGCGGCGGAGGTTTTTAGTTGAGAAGCAGGAATATGGAAGCAACGAGGGAAAAGAGCGACAACGTACGTGAAGAAAAGGGCTATAGGAAAAGACAGGAAATGTCGAAAGTATGGGAGCATTTTAGGTTCAAGTACAAAACAGTGACATGTATTTGGTGCAACATAGTCATTGACTACCACAACAGCACATCTTCAATGCTGCACCATCTTGGCCGAAGACACGCAGAATGGAGCGGTGGAGCCGGGACAATGTAAATTTTATTTACAACAAATTAATGAGATTAACATTAATGTACCATAACGACAGCTCTGTGGAGTGCTGATTTTTAGCAATACTGTCGAATGTGTGGCTAGTTTAGTACAACGGAGACAAGTTCTTAATAACTTAATACAGGCATTATGTAACAGCGCTGTGGAATTAAGACGATAAACAATAAATAAATTAAAGATAGCTGAGCTACTTTACCTTAGCAGTTACTTTAGCAGGAAAGAATATGATACTGATATAGTTTTGATACAAGAAATTCTAAGTTGAAAGTAATTGAATTTAATTTATTTACTTGTGGTATTTATTTCTATTTGCATTTACAATTTGGAAATGTATGTTGTGAATTTAAAAATATAACTTATCTAAAAAAGGAAACCGATTGGTCAGTCATTATTAAGTGAAATGCCTTGTTTTCTCTTGTATTTTTAATTGCTCAACCAAGCAATTCTGTTTTATCCGATTACTCGATTAATCGAATCGATTTTTCAGTAGAGTACTCGATTACTGAAATGCTCGATAGCTGCATCCCTAGTTTTAAGGCTTGGCTGTTGCAGTACCGTTATGCTGTTGTGTTGGTACTCTGACTGGGAGTATTTGTGGGTGTGTGTTGTGTATTCCGGCATGGCCCCTTAACCCTCGTTCACGTTTGCGTATGTGACCTATCAAGACCTGCGTCGAGACCGTCGCCTGCGGGATCAGACTGTCATCGTGGTCCGAGCGCCCTCTGAGACCAAGCTGGAGGTGCCCGACCCTCAGGAGGTCAGTGTGACTCCTGCATACACACTTCCTGTGTTTTCTGGATGTATTCTTTTTTTTTTTTTTTTTCTCAGGTTTATTTATTGTTTTCCATGTAATACAGAGTAAAAACCAATCCCATCAAAAAAGACAAAGCAAAAAGAGGGAAAAATACACAAAAAGGACAATAGATAAATAAAATATAGAAATAATTCTATTATTGGTGACTTCATTCACATGTAGAATCGACATCATACATTTTAGACAATCTGACTTTAGTTAGATGTGTTCGGTGTACAATTTTACATTGAATCAGCCTGTGCCTTGCACAAATAGATAAAGAATGAAAATATAAATAAGCTCCCATGTCTCGGGTGGAATCTCGTTCCCCAGTTCCGTCTCCCACTGTGTTTTAATAGCGAACAGTGTTGTGGGACACAAAGAATGGATTAAATTATATAATATTGAAATGACCCCTCTGGTTGTTGATAAGGGGGTCACAAAACTGTCTTCTGGATGTATTCTAATGAAGATTAGATCAATTGTTTGTTCTTCTACAGGGTTTGCAGGTACACCTCACCAGCACAAAGGGCCCAATCGATGTCTTCCTCTGTCCCGATGAGAACACGCCCGACAGTCCGGTGAAAACGGAGGAGTCTGGCTTGAATGGAAACTCGTCGCCTTTTGTGAAGGTTCTAGAAGGTGGGATAGCAGTGCTAATTGCAGTTTGGTTAAATTTCATTTAAACTGTGTTCTCTATCCTGTGTTCACTGGTATGTTTGTATGAACTGCTGTATATTGTGGTGTTCATATGCTCTGCAGTATGTTAAAATCGCCTTGATCAATGGCGTAGGGCACTTCAATACTTCTATGGAAAGGTTGATGGTTTTAGAAGAAGCCTTATAACACAAACACGCAATGAATTTTAGAATTTGTTTTTTGAGTTTTGCAACTGTTGTAGCCTTTTGCATTGTTACTACTAGAAGGATCAATACTGTGGAAGATCAGTCATCCTACTTTAGATATGGTTATATCCATAAATCTTGGATGTTTTGTAAGAAACATAACTTCAATGGGCATTTTCGTTAATTGATCGCAGTAGCTGTAGTGTGGGTGGTTTTCTTTTGGTGTCGACATGCCCTAATTTTACCCAAACGGCACAATCATTCTGATTCACTCTGTTATCTCCTACACCAATGCCCCTCCTCCCCCAGACAATGCCCGTGGGTCTGGCCCAGCAGTGACGGTCACCAGCCTGTCCCCCATCACTTCCCCCTTCACCAGCCTCCTGCAGCAGACGGAGGACCAGATCTCCTACAGCGACGGGCCCCTGGGCAGCCTGGGCTCTCCGTCCCTCCCCCTCAACGAGGACTACCTCATTAGCCTGGGTGAGGAAGAAGGCATCAGCGACCTCTTCAACGACCTCGATAGGCTGCCCAACCTGGACGACCTCCTGTGCAACTGAACATGGCTCTCCGTTTCAGATGGGAGGTAGGGCAGGATGTTGAGTAAGGCCCTGCCCCTGAATTACAAAAGTAACCAATCCAGGAGCGTTCCACGCTGAAATTGGTGGCAGGTTGGGACTTTGTGTGGTTTTCCCCTCCGTTTATTTTTCCCCATTGTTGTTTTTGTCGTCGTCTTTCCATACGGACGTGTATTGTGCTCCTCTCTTCCTCCAGTCCTCAGTGTGTGCACTAACTCCCCTCTGCTCCCGTGACCTCAGGGAGACATGGGACTTATCAGAGTTGACTCGCGCGTTGGGGATTATCTGACCACGGACCTGATCTACAGGGTGAAACGGTTAAAATTGGAGAAAGTTGGCTCCTGCCTGGAATTGCTCGCGCTGCCATTTGGTTTGTTTCTCATGAGATAGGATCGAGTCTTATTTGAGATATTCAATGAGACCTGTGTGCACCTGCTGCAGTCTCTCAGCACTCCCTTTTGACTCGTAGTCTGCTGCCTTTCTAGCATCAGTATTCGCTGATTGTTCAAAGCTCTGGATGGATTTGTGTGATATGGTGAAATGGAATCACCACTTAAGTCCTTTAGACTGGATCTGGAGGACGGGCCAAAGGGCAAAACCACCATGTTAGTTCTCCTGGACTCTGCATATATGCGGCCATCCATGGGCAATCCAGCCGACGTGGACTTGAAACTGGGCGTGTGCCTGGACCTGTTGTGGACTGTTCTTCACCTTGGGAAGTGCACTTTAGATTTCTCCTGGATGCATGTTTAAAGCTGCCGTTCTTTTGGATGGAGTAGCTTTGGGTGTTGTTGTTTTTTTTTTTTTTTTTTGGGAATTGACTGTAAAAGCCTTTGATGGCGTGTGTGATGGACAGCTAGGATGACCTATGAGGATGCTTGCAATCTCAGCAGCCCACACACACCCTCATTGTCATTATGTCATTTTCTATTTTCCATGTGTTGTGAAGAGCATGTGTGAGCATCACTCAGAAAGCAATCAATGCAAGCCTCGCCTTCCTGATGGAGGAGCCATTTGCGTAAAGGGCATAGTACCCCCACCCGGTTTTAGCAGTTGGCTGTCCGAGTTGCTGACTGGCACCTCTAAACCCTCTATTTTTTTTTTTAATCTGGTGAGAAGTCCTGATGTATGTGGCAGTAAGACTGATGTGTTTAAATGCAAAACAAATTGTTTGCAGTTTGAGGTGCAGATCAAATGAAAATCCTGTCAGGGTAAGCCCCTGCTGTGACATGTACGTTCTTTTTGGAATTCAAATAACTTCTTTGAATTATTATTTTTACTTTAAATGTCTAAAAATCTTAAGATATATAATATAATCAGCTTCATTATTGATTTTGGGACGCACTTCAGATTGGTCCGCACTGGCACTAGGTACTGCTGTCTACCTACCTCCAAATGTCTGCGCGATTTTTACATTATTTACTCATGTTAATGCTGAATAGGTATTCAGTCCATTTGTCATAAAATTCATGTCCCCACAGTCACAACGGCTCTGTGCTGTTATCTTATCCAAGCAGGTGGACCAGGTGAAGTCCGTAGACCAGATGAAGGCACGTGGTTTTCTGCATTTTTATTACAGCGGAATTTGGAATGTTCTGAAATGTTCTCAAGGAATTTGAAGAGTTTTCTTAAGTGCAGTGTGTAATTATTTCCCAATTGTGTAATACTCTTTTCATCCACATGGTGGCAGTGGTTCAGTGCTTTTCACTGAAGGCCATGCCATCTTTCCCTGTGCCTTGACCTGTTATGCAATTGGAGAAGTATACAGTGTAACATTTTGGACATGGCTATGAACAAAACTGTTATCAGCCCTTCTGTAAGTGATTCACCTGTTTAGTTAACAGTGATTGTGCACGCAAGCGCTGCACCCAGATGGTTGTTCAATCTGGCGTGAAACGTGCCACATGAGTGTTGCGAAACCCTTATTCTGCTATTTGGCTCAAGTTAGAGCTTCCTTATTTTATATACATGAAGCAAAGCTTTTAGAATGTTTTCAATTTTATAATTTTTTCCTTCAATCGGGAAATATGAAGGCTGATTTATTGCCTTTAGTTTAGAACTAACTTGGACCACCACAGCAGGATAAACAGGAGACGTCTGATTGTGATTTTCAGCCATCAAATAGTTGCAGTTCACTTTGCCTCCATGTTGGTGTTTCATAAATGTCTATTACTTTGTCATTCATTTATATTTATGACTGGAATATGATGTCATTGTTGATGCCACCATGAAGGACTCATGTCTGCTCCGGGCCTCCCCGCGCCGGGGCGACCTGCTCCGGGCCTCCCCGCGCCGGGGCGACCTGCTCCGGGCCTCCCCGCGCCGGGGCGACCTGCTCCGGGCCTCCCCGCACCGGGGCGACCTGCTCTGGGCCTCCCCGCCCCAGGTCCTGTCTGCAGGGCTGCTGTGTGATCTGCTCACTTGTTTCATTTCCTCTCTGAACATGCAGCTTGCTTTCAAATAATTCATAACTTTTTGATGTTTCACTGTTTTTATGGCTTCTTTTTTCATCAGTAGTAAGTTATGGTGCTCTGTGCATTTGTGTGCGTCTTGAATGGATCTCTGCGATTACATGTAGCGAGAGTGACATTGTGATTGACTGCCTCATGAAGGAGCTGTGGTGGATCTACACGGCCCCACAGACCCCTGGTCCTCCGACACCGCCAGCCGGAGGAAGGGTTCACTTAGTTCTGACCCCTTTAAGCTTTCAAAATAAAATTTGCCCATGTCATAATGTTCAGCTTTGAAAACGTATGAGAAAGTGGATGTCCAAGAACTGATGGAAAATTGTTCTGTATTTATTTAACATAGCATATAATCTAACTATTTAATATACTAACTTTGAATTTCAGTTTCATAAATTGTGTTTTTATTGCACAGTTAGTGCTTAAATAAATTCCCCCAGTAGGATTGCAAAAAATACGAACTACAGCTCGCTGTTCCTAATGTTATTGTGGGTTTGTTTTTTTTTTTTTTGTTTTTTTTTTTAATTTTTTTAACATGAGCATGAAAGTGACTGTGCTGTGGGTTCTTGTACAATATTTAGGCTTTACATTTCAATGTGATTTCATAAGTGAATTAGGTTTTGATGTGTGATTTGACAGCTTTGATATAATGTATGTGAACGTCTTAATTGGGACTCTTTACCCATGGAGTGTGTTTAGCCCCTGTGAAACATGGAATAAAAGCAATAATGCAGAAACAGGTGGATGGGATGTTGAGTTTATTGACAGATTTAGGCCCCACCCTTAACAATGGAAGCTACCGTTTTACTGGGCCTATATTCTGGTGTGACACAACATGGCCCTTTTGATTTGTTATCCTGGATATTTGGCACAGTTCAGCAGAGAGAACAGGCTGCATGGAGTCCGTGTTCAACACTATCTTTCTCCGTTCCTGAACAGGGAGAAGCAGACCTGGATCAGTGTAGGAGCACAGATGTGTAGAACGGGTAGGGCTACACCACTATGCTGTCTGCAATACAGATGATTATTGAAGGTGCAGTGTAGCTACATTTTCCTGTGGACATTTCTTGTCTTAACACATCTGTGAAAGTGTTGGCCTACATATATCAATCAATCAAAGTTTATTTGTATAGCGCTTTTAACAACTCAAGTTGTCGCAAAGCAGCTTTACAGGGTTTACAAGGTTAACAATACTATGGGTCCAGAACCCTAATGAGCAAGCCAAAGGCGACAGTGGCGAGGAAAAACTCCCTATGAATATAGGGATATAGGCAGAGATCAAATCAAAGGTTTCTGAATCTGAATGATCTAAAAGTAAGCTATAAAATATGGAAACTTAGGACGGTACCAGCTAATCAATTGCCACTTTGAATATTTTAATGACCTACTAGCCAAATATTTGGTTAATGACCATGATCAAATACACTCGCCAGTCACTTGATTAGGTAAACCTTGCTAGTACTGGGTTGGGCCCCCTTTTGCCTTCAGAACTGCCTTAATCCTTCGTGGCATAGATTCAACAAGTTGCTGGAAAAAAAATATCCTCTTGAGAGTCTGGTCCATATTGACATGGTGGCATCAAGCAATTGCTTGATGGACATGGTTAGCATCAATACTCAGGTAGGCTATGGCGTTGACCAGGGGTGTCACGAATCTCTAGATTTTAGTGTATATATATCATACCTGTCAAGTGTCCCGTATTTTACCGCTCTGTCCTGGCGACGTCCCGTATTTTTATTTTCCCGTATTTTCAGTTTTCAATTTTTATTTTTTTAAAGCATTCATGTGCCGCTCCAAACAGAATTCTGTCACTAGCCTCGCGAGAACTGCCACCCAGACTACTGCAGGTAGCAGTTCTCGCGAGGCTAGTGACAGAATTCTGTTTGGCGCGGCACATGAATGCTTTAAAAAATATATAAATTAAAATTCGCGGGTTTAGTGTCGACAGTGGGAGCAAACGTGGAACAACAAATCAGGATTTAACGAGAGAAGGCAGTCCTGCCTAAAAAGCTAAGCGTACGTGTAAGTACCTTGACGAATGCGACAGGGAATTTATTTCCCTAAAGAGGAGCATGAAGGGGCACAGCTACTCATTCTGTAAGATATGTAGCTGTGATTTTAGTGTCTCTCATGGGGGAAGGAACGATGTCCGTCAGCACGAACAATCTGCCAAGCACAAACGCGGACTAAAGGCACAGAAATATGCCCAGGAGATGTCCCCATTTGTAGCTAGAAATACCACTAGAAAATTTTAATTCATTTGTAGTTCAAAACATATTTGGGGTGTTTTTTCTTCACTTTTGCCACTCCAAAGATGTTTTCGTTTCTCCTACAGCCTCGATTGCGGCTATATGCAAATAACTGATTATGCAAATTAGGCGATGACGTCATATACGGATATACGGGAAATGTCCCGTATTTTTAAATACAAAACTTGACAGGTATGATATATATATATATATCTTTATGTGTGAGTGTGTGTATATCAGTCCCACCAGGATTTTGCGGGCCTTTTTTGTGATTGGTGCGGGCTAAAATGTTTGATGTTGCGGGTGTTTTTAAAAAAATTGCGATGCAAGTTGTGGTGTGTTTTGGGGTTTTTTTGTGATTAAATTGCAATAGGGAGTAAATGTTGTATGGTTTCCTCTATTTAGTAATCCATTTTAATGATCTATTTACCTATTTATTTACCCATGTATTTATTGTCCATTTATTTATTTATTTGAATCTCCCTATGGGTATTATGCTTCTTATCCCGTGTTTTACCCCTGGTTTTACCACTTCAAACAATGATTTTATTTCTCTTACTCTATGTCAGGGGTCGGCAACCTTTGAGACATGGAGTGCCAACTTTAACATGTCTAGTCAATGAGTGTGCCACTACGGCGGCGAGTTTGAATTGTTGACGGGGGGTGGCGTAAATTGTTAGCGGAGGGGAGGTGTAAATGGACACAAATTAAGTATTATATCACGATCGATCGCCAAGTATAAACGCCTCCGCCCAGAGCCGGCCCTGACCAATGTGGTGCCCTAGGCGAGATTTTGGTTGGTGCCCCCTGTATCATCAATCATCGCGTAGATTGTGTCACTATTAAAGAAACAAATAAAAAGCAAATGACTTAAATATTACCATATAACAAGCAATAAATATAAAGGTGTTGCACAAAAAATATTTTAAAACTATTTTACATAACGTAGTACAGAGAACAACTTTTAAATATAATAATAAATAAATTAAAAACAACATGCGAATTGCTAAAACTAAAAAAATAATAATAATAAAAAAAAGTTTATATTTTGCATCTTGTTTTTGAGTCACCTAGAGTTTACATTGACAACTCACAATTCCCATATCCCAGTTATTTAGTTAAGCCATCGATGGCGTTTCTCGTATTTTGAAGTGACAAATCGTAGCAGCGGAGTTTGATGTCTAAATACGCATCTGCTAAGCAAAATGTGTAAAGGTTGGCAGGTCTGGCAAGTGCTGGCTCTACCTATTAAGCAGCACAAGCAGCTGTTTATGATGTATTTGGTATACAAATTACATTTGAGCACTGTATTGTACATGTTCTTACTGGTTGCAAGATAATTCCAGGGCCACACAAAATTTTCAGTCAAGAGAAGCTCATCAACAGCAGGCAGAATGATGTCCGTCTGTTCACATAGCTCTTCAACAGCAGAAGATAAAGCTGCCTTTTCCTCTGCAATTTTCTGTCGAAACTTATGTCGTCTCTTGTTGCTGTCTGTGAAAGACAATATCAGTCTACTTATTCAAAGATTACTTCATCAATATCACTATTCACTTTCACTTCACTAGAGAAATAGGCTGACAGTATAATGACAATAACGTTGACCTGAATTGAATTTAACTGGATATAAAGACCTGAATAACATGCACAACAATATTAACAATTTACATGATGTTATGTTTAGTACATTACAAAAGAAAGAAAATCAGTTGGCTGAAAGAAAAAATACTAAATAATGAGCAATCATACCTGTCTGACGGTAAAGGTGATGTTTCCTCTGCATGACACTAAGGTACAGGCCCTCAATTTTCTTCTTCAGAATTACCTCCCTTGAAGCTTCACCCTCCAAACTAGAATTTGCTATTAGGAAATAGTGACTTTAGAATAAAATATTACTGAATAAGAACACAAGATCAATATTTACTTCTGTATATTACCTTCAGGCCAGTGTTGCACCTCAGTGACCCACTGTTGGAGAACGGCATCATCAATCCTTAACTGAGCTTTGAGCTCCTCCAGCTTAAGCTGATCATCTGCCACTCTCTGGACGGCCTTTAATATTACCAAATCATATCACCAAACATTTTCCAGTATGCAGTAACATTTTAAAAGTGGTAATAACAGAATAAAGAAGCTGGCTGTTCACAGACAAAAATGACTGGACTGCTACTCAATGGTCCAAGGTCTTGTTTTCAGATAAAAGTAAATTTTGCATTTCATTTGTAAATCAAAGTCCCAGAGTCTGGACGAAGAGTGGAGAGGCAACCATATCATCTGCTTGTGTTAGTCCACTGTGTTATATCAAGACCAAAGTCACCGCAGCCGTCTACCAAGAAAGTTTAAAGCACTTCCCTCTGCTGAAAAACTTTATAGATGTGGATTTCATTTTGCTGCAGGAGTTGTCCACACTGCCAAAAATACCAATACCTGGTTTAGTAACCACAGTATCACTGTGCTTGATTGGCCAGCAAACTCATCTGACCCCATAGAGAATCTATGGGATATTGTCAAGAGCAAGATGACAGACACCAGACCCAACAATGCAGACGAGCTGAAGGCTGCTATCAAAGCAACCTGGCCTTCCTTAACACCAGAGCCCTATAGAGAGAGAGAGTCGCGTCAACTCCGTTCACACCAATGGACCAGTTTTTTACAGCAATGGCGGATCGTGGAGCCTGTCAATAGTTCCCGGAAGTTAGCAGCAAATACGAGCAGCGCAGTCAAACTGGAGCAGTGGACCATCTGTGATACACTTTTACAGGTTAGTACGCTTAAAAAATCAGATTGTGTATTATAAGGACATCAGAATCAAATTAGCATGTGCATTAAAATGTGAATTAAAGCATTTTAGTGATATACATATCCCATAGTGGGTGAATACACAGTATTAGAGAACACTTACTGGATACGTATACACTCATTACACGTTTAAAAAACAACCAAGGATGTGCAACAAGTTCAAATTCATATCACATCAATACTCATAATAATCATTTTCTCCTGTCTTTTTCTCCTCTCTCTCTTTAAGCCAAAGAACCATAGGGGATTCAATGGAGCCTGCAACTAGATAGCACCCTCACCCTGCACCCGAGTCTGTCTGGAGTCTTTGATTTTTTTTGTTCACTATTCTGTATTTTAATAAATCAGGCATTAAGCTTTCCAATAGTGTGTTTATTGTGAAAAGTGCAAATGCAGTGTTTGATGATTACCTCACATATATATTTGCTGTTGTAATCTTTAGTGAGGGTAAGATTGCTCCTGCTTAGTTGAGACAACCATTTTTTTCTCCTCTCAGTATCAGTGGGGAAACCATACATTTTTGCTTGATTGGAGCATCCCCATGCAACACAGCAAACCATGGTGGACACTACACAAACAACACGGAGGAAAGGACACAGAAAAACTGCTTGACATGATATTCATATTTGAGATTATTAGAGATTTATTTAATGAATTAATTGCTGTAAATAAGTGTGTATTAAAAAGACAAGATATATATATATATAATTTATCAATGTATTTTAATGTCATATACTGTCTGGATCTAAATGTAATGTGTTTTAATGTACCCTTTTAAAGCATATTTCTGCACAATGAAGTCAAAGAAAATTTTCCTTCTGTCAGAAAATGTACATTAGTCATTTAGATTACTTAGGTCACCAATACCTATCTACATATCTAATCTGAATTTCTCACCCCTTCCTGTCCCTCTAAATATATAAATGAACGTAATATATAACAATTATAAAACAATCAAAGCATTAAACAGCAATGTGCTCTAAAATTAGCCTAAAGTTGGTCGTTATATGTTCACAATAATCCTCAAATCGCAGTTCTGTCTCTGTGTTTATGCGCTCAAATTGAACTTCCTGGAACTATCTGAAGCCTCCGTGAATCACGTGACCATCAAGCGTTTTGAACTTCCGTTGTCGCGACTCTCTCTCTATACGGCTCTGCTTAACACCTCAGCCGTGCCACAGGCTGATTGCCTCCATGCCATGCCTCACAATGACAGTAACTCATGCAAAAGGAGCCCTGACCAAGTGTTGAGTGCATATACTGTACATACTTTTCAGTAGGTCAACATTTCTGTATTATTTTTTTTATTTATTGGTCTTATATTGGTCTTATTCAAATTTTTAAGGTAATGACTTTTGGGTTTTCATTGACTGTAAGCCAGAATTAACAACATTAAAGAAATAAACACTTGAAATAGATCACTATGTTTGTCATATATCTATACAATATATAAGTTTCACTTTTTAAATTGAATTACTGAAATAAATAAACTTTTGATGAAATTATAATTTATTGAGCTTTTTTTGTATTATTATTATTTATTTATTCAGGCACCTGAGAAAATATTCCTGAAATATCACATTCTTCTTATATGAATGTAATATAATCAAATAAACTAGTCTAGGTAAAAATAATAATTTCAGTTATACATCAATTCAATGAAATAGATGAACCCAATAAAACCCCAGATTGTGAGAATATGATTTTACCACTTGGGTTGATATTTATTCTTCTTTTCTTGCAGGGAAAAGTAGGATCAAATGTGGAGCTGGACACTAGATGAAAGAAAACATACATGGTAGTTAGAGCTGTGACAGAAATACATTCATATACTTTTAGCAGATATAATACTTCAACATTTTATTAAGGGTTAATTAATTAATTCCTGTCTCAAATAAACCACATGGTCACCCATGTGGTTCCAACCTGGAGAAACTACTGTCTCACTTGCACTGGCATTGTTGTTCAGTTGCTACATAGAAAACAATGCAAAACAACCAAGGTATTATAAAGTTTAAGGAGGGAAGACTACAAGTTTGAACCTGCTGGTTCCTTCAGTGAATGTTAAGGAACATAATTTCTTGGTCAGAATAATTATTTGAATATACATTATACAAATACATTACAGCTACCTGCATAAAATTATGATTACACAAATACTAATCTAATAAAGGTTAGATTCGTTTACAGTGATAAAATAGTTTTAACTGTACTGATGTGGGTGCTAATTGTTTAACAATTTGACAAACGCTTAATTCATCTACTTCACTAATTTATGGGATATTTAAACACGGCTAGGTCTACATTGCGGGAATCAATTGCTTAATAGGCAAATTGAAAGTGAAAATGTAATCTTTGATTGTTTTGTCTGTCGTATTATTGCATAATGACATTACAGTTCAGTGCAATAACCTTCAAAAGTATAGTGAAGCTAATAATTTACCATTTGGCATGACTTCTCGTGTTCTTTTCTTGAAGGGGTGCTTGTCTGTGGAATTCTCATTTCCAGATGTAACAGGGGAGAGAATTTGATTGAGTTCATCTGAAGAGCTGCCGTGGGCCTCAGTAGGAGCTGAAAAGCTGGGGCTGGCCTCAGGTGCATCTGAAGAGCTGTGGTTAGCCTCAGGACTATCTGAAGAGAAGGGGCTGGTCTCAGGAGCATCTGAAGAGCTGGACTTGACTCCCAGATTAAGAACCACTAAATTGAGGAAAATACTTTATTTACTACAGTTCCATAGAATGCATGATCGTTAAATACATAATACAAACCTCTTGTGTTTCATTCATGGTGCCAAGGATGAAATATGTTTAAACACTCTGATACACTTTTTAATCTATGCTTTTTGTCTATTTCAGGAGTGATGCGGCATGCGGCTCTTTGCGTGGTTTCATGCGGCTCCCCAGCCGGTCAGCGCTCTCACCTGCACTAACGGTCTGTGTCGTGGCCCGGTTGCCTCATCAGCTCTGAGGGCGACACACTGCTACAACTTTGTGCTGCGCGGTTTGTTTACAAGCCTAGCAAGCCGCTAATACTTTTTAAACCGGCGTAGTGGAAAACACGCATTTGACTGTCTTCGCACGCTCACACGAGTTACTAATTCACCAACTACTGGCGATCGATCGATCATGATATAATACTTATTTTATTAAATTATTAAGTATTATAACAACAATCAACACATAACAACAGTCAACAATCTAGACTCGCCACCCCCCCAGTCAACAATTTACGCTCGCCCATGTATGATGTGGCTCTTTGCCATAACACAGTAAAAAAAAGTGGCTCTTGGTCTCTGACGGGTTGGCCACCCCCGGTCTATTTCATCAAGTACATCACCAATATATTTTACAAGTTTACAGTAATTGACCATTGTGTAGATTGTGCTGCACAATTTATCAGCAAACTTCTATTCTATTTCCATTAACAGAAAAGATACAATACAGGACCAACAATGATTTATTTTATTTTATTAAAAAAAATAAAAATAAATAATGTTTTATTTATTGTGTGTCGGCCTATTGCTCATAGACCCCACACAGCTTGCAGTGTTTACAGCCAACATTTATTTGGGCCTTGCATGCCTGGCAGGTCTTTCGGGTTGAACCTGGCATGGTATCCAAGCAGTCAGACAGACAGACAGATGGAAAGCCAAAAAGGTAGAATGACAGAGAGGTAGGTAGGTAAGTAGATAGAGAGATAGACAAATAGATATATAGATAGACAGACAGATAGATGATGAATGGATGGATAGATAGATAGATAGATAGATAGATAGATAGATAGATAGATAGATAGATAGATAGATAGATAGATAGATAGATAGATAGATAGATAGACAGACAGACAGACAGACGAGTGGCTCTTAAAAGTGCCGTTGGGTCACTAAAGGATAGTGGGATAGATGGATGTGTGGAGGGATCTGAAAGGTCTGTGAAAAGAAAAAAGATGTTACCATATAACTTTTCTGAGCATACTGCAGATACTATCAGTAATAAAACACTTCCCAACTGCACCTTTGATTAAAAACAGAGTATAATTAGGCCTCTCCAACTAGATTTGGTAGAGCACAGTGTGTGAAATGTTTAAAAAAATCATTATGCTTTTATATTCTGATAATATTTTAACATATTTATTAAGTACTACCACATATCATGAAAATGTCTTACTCATGTTTTCACAATTCACATATCAATCAGCTCTAGCTGAAATGTCATTTCTATATCATTCATTAATGGACATACAGTTTGAGTAATGTTAGTCTAGACCTGTGTATTATTTAGGTATACATAATTAGAGGCACCAGCTCTTATGCTAGCTAGCAAAGAACATTTGCACCTGTTAAAACAACGACACGCATTCTTAGCATGTCAAAAGTAAACTTCTACATGGTTCAAGAATTTTGAGGGCAAAATAATTTTATAGATATTGTGATACTTACAAAAGGAAAAGTGTTTAAATCAAAGCTCAAGTTAATTAAAGGTTAATTAAATGCTAGTTTACTAGCTTAGCTAGCAGCATGACCAGATCTGTGCACATTTATCTTATACTCTTGGGATGTTAAATCAAGCTCCTACTTAATATTGCCTTTTATTTAAGTTTATATTGATGAAATAAAACTGTTAATGTATTCAGAATTGCATGTGTCTGTTATTAAAACGAAGTCAAGTTTAAGCACCGGAATGCTCACACTCACCGTGAGGAAGGAAAAGCGCGCTGATTCTGTGTCCAGTGGCTCGGGCGGAAGTGCACACAGTCCGACAGCTGGGGGGTGCTCACTTTCACTTCAATGCATTAGCTTTCATAAATGAGGCTGGATGGAATGTAGTGCCCTAAATTAGACCCTCCCCTAAACAATCTTTGCTTCAAAACCTTGATATCGATGCGAACTATACAGTAAGAGTCATTGTCTGAGCACATTCTTGTTAACTAAACACATATATATGTTGGGATGTTTCCATACGTGGTCTATTATGAGTGAATTCCTGTTACAAGTGAGGTTAAAAAACCGAACACGAACAAGTCGAGGGCCGGACTGGTTCAATGTTTATTAAAACATATTAAAATGATTGCACATAGCCTATTGAACCAAGACCTAACACAGTGTATATTATTTAATGCTTAAATGAATAAAGCAATATTTTCTTATGGATCTGTCAGTAATTTCAAGTGAAAATATTTTTCCACAAGCAAACATGAATAAAGTAATAAAGGTTTGAAAAGTGCTGGAATTTAAGCTAAAGTACTTGAAAATGCTTGAAACTGTAACTACTTCGTTTCACAACAAATAGCTGTCTGACTGAACAGTTCTCTTGTATTAAATACGAGCCTATTGTAATTCCAGGAGAGAGAGAACGTGAAGAGAACGTGAAGACGTTAATATTGGGCGTTTTGAAAATAAACAACCATTAAATAATGTGAATAAAAAGCGAATTATTTCAAATATATGTATAAATATTTAACTTAATTATGTTTAACGTGCTGGGAAATATTGAAATGGACCTTGAAAGTGACGTACAAGTGCTTGAATTCCACCTTATAAAGGTGTATGAACCATTCAAACGTAACTTTGTTCATTGCGCTGAGGCGCGGCGCGCGCAGAGTACAAAATTCGAGAGACGCACGACCTCGTGCACGAGCTGAGCCACTGCGATTACGTTATTTTCGCCGCGCTGACCCTCGCCACTTGTGCGCGCTGCAGTGACTTCGCGGGCTACCGTTGCATTGTGGGGAATGTAGTGTTTGTGCGTGCAAAACACCAGCGGGCGGCTGTGGCCTGCGGGCCGGTTCTAATAGTAATTAAATATCATTCAGGGGGCCATAGATAATCAATTCGCGGGCCGACTCTGGCCCGCGGGCCTTGACTTTGACATATGTGGTCTAGGGATCATTTTTGTCGGGAATCGGCGAGTATTTACATGTATTTGATAGCGGCGTATCAGTACGCAGAGAGCTGAACACTTGTGAGGTATTATGCGTATTTTCCAAGTACCACACAGTTATTCTTGAATGAAGAAGTAGTGGGTTGGCGCACGAGAGCGCATTAGAGGGTGGAGTTGGATGTGGGCGGGGTTGGATGTCCAACTCCGCCTTCCTGCAGGCTGCAGCGAGACATACTTGGAGAACTGATACGCCGCTATCAAATCTACATGTAAATACTCGCCGATTCCCGACAAAAATTATCCCTAGGCCACATATGTCAAAGTCAAGGCCCAAAAATATATTCAAAAATAAGAAAATTTAAAAATTGATTATCTATGATTATCTATGGCCCCCTGGATGATATTTAATTACTATTAGAACCGGCCCGCAGGCCACAGCCGCCCGCTGGTGTTTTGCACGCACAAACAAAACATTCGTATGAAATCGTACGCAAAACTATGCACTGGAATGCGTACTCATGTGTACCCAGCTCTCTGCGTACTGGAGAAGCCTCTCGCTGCAGCCTGCAGGAAGACGGAGTTGGACATTAGGGTGCCCGCCAAACCAATGTAAAAAATTAAAGTTGGCAATTTTGACTGTGGTACCCTCCCAAATTGTAGTGCCAGCTTTGTTTATAAACACTGCAAAGTTTCAGAGCTGTAGGTTAATATTTACTGGTGGCTCAACATGAATAAAGTTGATACTATATGGCGAAGACACTTATGGTACCTGAGTGAAGAATTAATCGCTCTTGCATTCTTTGATGATGGTGTGAACAGCAACATCAAAAGAAATATGATTACTGCCCTTCAGAAAGCCGGCTCTGATGAAACTAAGCCACCAAAACGGATCGAGATTGAACCTGGTGTCATTCCTGAAAAGGAACTCCAAGACTTTGTCACAAACAGAACAATATCATTCTTTCACACTCTTGGGTTGAATGCAGACTTCCTTACACAAGCAGATCCTGACACTTGGCAGAAATGTGACGACTTTCTACAAGCAAAGAAATATATTGACAGTTTGGCCGTGGTAAATGATAGAGCAGAGCGAGCAGTAAAATTGATGCAGGACTTCAACACTTCAATTACAACAAATGAAGATCAGAAACAGTATCTTCTGCAGGCAGTCTTGAGCCACAGAGCCAGATATCCCGTCGCCAGGAAATCATTATTTGCAGAGCCTGGCAGTGTTGCAGATGACATTCAGCACTAGCAGTAGCAGCACAGCATCGCAGACTGCGTGAATTTTACAATTCTTTGGACTGGCTGTAGCATAAACTTAGTTAAAGCAGTTGTGAATTCACTTTAAAATAATACAATTTGAGTTGTGATTATATATGATAGTGCATTAATAATTTGACATTGGTTGATGAGACATAAAGTAAACATTAACTGCCCAGCACTAGCGGCTATCGTATATTAACCAATATGTGTTAACTTTATACACATTGAGCCACCTTTAAATATTCAATAAAAAATTTGAAAAAATTACAGTGATTTACTATCATGCCATATAACAAACTGAGAGGGTACCGCATGTGAAATTCAGAAGTTCGTTTTTGGCGGGCACCCTATTGGACATCCAACCCCGCCCACATCCAACTCCACCCTCTTCTCAAGTCCGAAGCCACGCCCATGTTACGTTCGAAACTCGGACTGTTTTTGCTCCCAGTAAACAGAACTTCCAGAACTATTTACGTGTGTTTTATAAGTGTTTTAAGTGCAGAAGTGCATTTTCAAGTACTTTAGCCTAAATTCCAGCACTTTTCAAATCTGAAACACAATACAACATTAAAATTGGTCAGGTAAATGTTCCTTCCCCTGTGTTTGAGGGGTGTTTCTTTATACTACCACATATCGTTTCAGGAGGACACTAAAAAATGTGACGCGCGCGATGTGTGCGGAGTCGCGCGCTACGGTCACTCACGAAAGTATAACTAGATTTATAGGAGACACGGAAAGGCATAGCTAAAAAGGAGAGCTCTTATGTGATATAGGAATATGGATTTTGTGTTTAAAAATGTATTTTATAGAATTATTTGTTCAATTAATTGGTTCAACGCAGACAGATTTCTTCATAACTTATAATTGGTAGGCTTGAAAGTTACCGGATCGAGGCAGACAGTTCCCGGAACGCACCCTTCAAAATGAAAGAGTTCCCGGATCCTGTTCCGGCAGGATCCAGCTCAAATTAAGCCCTGATTACACCCCTTCTCCATTACCAACATTACCAACATACCCCTTCTCTATCACCAACATTATCAGTAAACAGTAAACACCAATTTAATTGTAGCAGGGTTGCCAATTCTCACGCACTGTACGAAAGACTGTCGTTTTATCTTGTTGTTTTATATAAGAAGTTGTTCTCATTGCGTTGCAGTACATTAGTCCGGGCTTGTAGAATGCGCACGCGCAGCGTCCGTTGGTCCTTACCGAAAGATAGGAGAGATAACTTTGTACAGCGGTGTGTCTCATCTTTATCTGAAAGTTGTGTGCGTCAATATATCAAAAGTGAGTTCAATATTGTTAGTACTAATGTAGTACATGTTGCAGCGAGTGTGATATATGTACTAGGTCGATGCGAGCCGTTATTATTTCGACCTGTGTTGTTGTTAGCTCGTTACGAGCGATTGAGTAATTTACAGTGTTCTGTTATATCATTCAATGTATCTACACATGATCGGTGATCTGTTAGATGTAACATTTTCATTCATTGGATTAATTTCCGTTTGTCACTGTACTCATTTGGAGGATGTGTTTGTTTAGCCTTGTAGTAATTGATTGAATGTACTATTTGAGTAATTCATCTGTTTTTTCCTGTAATTACAGCCACACATATACAACCATCTACACATATCTTTTCGGGCATCTATCCCAATTCATGTCTGTATCATCCATCTCTCATCCAATCCTTGTAATATTCCATGTTCAATAAAGCAAAAGTGGAAAACCAAAATCTCTCGGAGCCCAGCTTTCTGACCGAAGCTTCCAACCTCCAACGTTCACCAGATCAGCACACACTAGAGCCAGTCACTCTTTTTCATGGTCCTTCGAGCCGGATCGGTGATAACTACAGAGGTTATGGATACATCACGCGAAGGCCCTCACGTACCTTTAGTGCAGCCACGTATCCAGCGAGAGAGATGTCCACCAGCCTACCTTGATGACTATGAAGTGGAATACCACCCGAAGCCAGCTGATGCACCCCATCCGCCGCATAGCCTCTCTCCCTCAGGCGGAACTGATCCTGGATCCCGAGGTAGTAAACCGATGTCACAGGTCAGTGCAAGCTCCACTCCAGTTCGCTCCATAACTGACGCCCTAAGCGATGTCCAAGCAGCCGAACTAGATGAACATATTAGACGCCTGGAACTGACAGAACTACACCGCCAGTTTGAGGAGGAGTGCCAAATAGAGGAACAGTGTCGGCTACTAGATAATCAGGCGCGTAAAGCCCTCTTTCAGAGAGAGGAACTTATTAGAGAAAAGGAGCGACAGAGCCGTCATTTAGATGAGGAAGCTCACGCTGCGCATAGAAGTAAAGAGTTCCTGACCAAGCAGTCCATTCTTCGGAAACGACTGAAGGATAAAGAGATAGAGTTGGAGAAAGCACGTCTCACTGCAGCGTATCTTAAGGAGTCTTCTCAACCCTCACACATTCGCGCGCCTACACCTGTGATTCAACCCATAGTAGCGGCTTTAGACACAATACCACCGAGCTGTGCTTACCCACAGCACTCCACACCTAAGGAAGGCATAGCAGTGTTACCAGTACATCAGATTCAGCCCGTGAATTCTGTATTTCCTACCGAGAGCTGTAAGACGAACCCTGCTAAACCGATACCTTCAGCAGTGATACAAACGCAGTTACAAGCTACTCAAAGGACCCAATCACCTAATCAGCATAGGGACTCCTGTCCAGAAGCTGTCATCCAACCTGCAGGGAGGAATGAAACACATCGGCCCTTATCACAGGACCCTCCTCTAATGCCGGCACAGCCCTGGAATGAACCTCGAGTACAATCCCCAATTCCAGATCATATGCCTGCTTATCCACAGCCAAGCACACCCAATGCCAATTTAATGGAGCTGCTTATTGCTACATCCTACGGGATACCTAAACCCTCTCTGCCTAGATTTAGCAGTGGTAAGGAGTCTGACTTCGCTTTATTGAAAATGGGCTTCGATAACCTCATGGGTGCGCACTCTCATTTGACTGAGCCATTTAAGTACCAGGTGCTCCTAGACCATTTAAAATTGCCAAGCGCATATAGACTAGCTCAATCTTATATGCATGATCCTACTCCATACACCACAGCTATGCAGGCCCTACAGGATAAATATGGACAGCCTCGTCAGCTAGTTCAGAGTGAACTGGGCACTATACTGAACTCCCCTCCTGTCCGGATAGGCGACGCAGAATGCTTTGATAACTTCGCTCTATCTGTGCATTCATTAGTCGGTATGCTCCGCTCATTAGAAGGCGAGAATGGTTACGAACTGAGATGCGGTTCACATGTAGATAGACTCCTTAGCAAACTCCCTGTAAACCAGTGGTTCCCAAAGTGGGGGGCGCGCCCCCTAGGTGGGGCGCGGAGCTATTGCAGGGGGGGCGCGGAGCTTGAAAGTAAAACGTGCACATGTGTCAATATTAGGGATGCATCGATTCCGATATTAATATCTGAAAAAATTCTAGATCGGGTATCGGGGACAATGTGACCGATCCATAAAAACAGATCTATTCACTCTAATTCTATGCTTGTATTGCTTGCTTTTCGGAGTTAGTTCAACCTTAATATTAGCGCTGGTGGTATTCCACTTAGTCCGTTTATTTGCTGGTTGACCAAAATAAACCTGGGCTCCAGCAATACTTCACTGTTCATACATGAACTGGTGAGTTGTCCAAAGCTCATTTAATGCATTACTTACAGAAATAAAATAAAGAGCAGTGGTCTGACTCGGTCTACGGCAGAAAGCTAAAAAAAACTATATTCCATACGCGCGCTCAACTCGCTCCCTTAAAGAGACAGTACACATATTTCTGGCCGTTACATGCTTTGTGCTCTGCGTGATGTCTGCGCTTGCAAACTAGCTGCATAGGTATTGCTGTTTCTCTTATTTCATTTTTAATTATATTTATAATTCTTGAACTATTTAAAAGGTTTCTTGCAGTTTATTTTTTTCATGTTTGACCAAAGTTGTGAACCTATTGTTTTTGTAAGTTTCAGGTTCTTTGGTATTATTTATTTTACATTCAATGTTATATTCGTAATTGCACTGACTGAACAAATGCAAGTTGTGTTGTTTTTACATGTTTTATGTGTGTTTAAGTGTGCTTTACTGGTGCAGAGTTTTCAATAAACTTGTAATTCAGTATGTCTGTGTTTTTAAAAAAATGTTTAAAGTCAATTCAGCAGTTTTACTCTATCAGATCGGTATCGGCAGAGGCGGTCTTTGCATAGAGGCGTGGCTAGGCAACTGCCTTGGGCCCCTCCCACTGCAGCCCACTGTAGGGGCCCCCTGATTAGCTGACTTATTTCTCGCATATTAATGTTGATGGGCCCCCTACCTAATTTCGCATTGAGCCCCCAAATTGCTAAGTCCGCCACTGGGTATCGGATCAGTATCGGCCGATACGAAGCCTCAGATATCTGAATCAGTATCGGAAGTGAAAAACGTGAATCGGTGCATCCCTAGTCATCATGGGGGGGATGGGGGGGTGGGGTGATAGGGGGGCGCAAAAATATTCTTATCTACTAAAGGGGGGCACGGCAGAAAAAGTTTGGGAACCACTGCTGTAAACTATCGTGATGGATTTGTAGAGTATTGTCTTAACCGTGGCATACTCCAAACTGAAACAGATAGAACTTACACCCTAAGTGAGTTCTCTGCGTGGCTACAACTCAAAGCGCAAGCTAAGCGCATTTCTAGTCGAGCCGCTGCCTTATCCTCGGAACAAGTTACGTCGGTGAGGAAAACTAAGAAAGCCTCTAGTATGACCTCAACTGTCTACTATGGAGCAGATGAAGGTGCCTGTAGGAGGCCCAATAAACCCCCTGAACTTAAGGAAGCCTTCTCCAAGCCTAAGGAGAAGCCAAAACCTTACTGCCCTTACTGCAATGCGAGAGAACACTATTTGAGTGTCTGTGCTAAGTTCAAGTCACTGACTCCCAGCCAGATCTCGGAATGGCTTAAAGACAAAAGCTGCTGGCGCTGTGGACGCAATCATAAACCGGACTCCTGCACGCTTAAGAAACCCTGCAGCATCTGTAAGGGGCGGCACCTCACAATACTACATGAAGCGGTCTATCAGGAGCCTAACCAGGTCCTTATAGTCAACACTCCCACCGAGACAATCTACCTTGATCGTCCCAATCGACCGCAGAGAGTCATGTTAAAAGTAGTCAAGGTTAACCTTCACAATGGCGGCCGTTCAATAGAAACGTATGCTGTACTGGATGATGGCTCCGAACGGACCCTTATCCTTTCCCCTGCCGTTCAGCACCTGGGCTTGAAGACAAAGCCTGAGATCCTGGCATTAAGAACGGTTCGACATGATGTCGTAGATCTTCAAGGTGCCTCTGTGGCCTTCGACATATCACCTGCAAATGACTCAAGCAAGAGATTCAGAGTTCATCATGCCTTCACGGCAGATGAACTCGGCCTCTCGGAGCATAGTCACCCTGTTAGATCCCTAATGGGAAAATACCGACATCTACAGGATTTACCTCTTCAAACTCTAGATAGAGTATGTCCCCTAGTACTTATAGGTTCCGACTTCCCCCATCTGCTTCTCCCTACGCAACGAATAATCGCTGGTCCACCGGGAGCTCCGGTAGCGGTGTGTACACCCCTTGGGTGGACCCTCCAAGGACCTGCTAGCTTAATCCACCCGCCTGCAGGGGAGCAGAGGTGTCTTTTCACAGCACTTGCACCCCCTACCTCCGACCTCCTGCATCACGTAGAGAAGCTGTGGCAAGTCGATACCCTGCCCTACATCAGAGGCAAGGAGGCTATACGCTCAAAGTTAGACCAGCAGGCTCTAGCGCTACTAGAGAGCCAAACTACTCGAGTAAAAGTGGGTGGAGTTGAGAGGTATGCAACCCCACTGTTACGACGTAAGAATTCACCACCACTTAGAGCACCTGAAACTGCCTGCATTTCCTTACTACGTAGTACAGAACGACGATTGGCTAGAGATGTTGAGCGAGCCAAAGCTTACCACCAGGAGGTAAAGAAGTTAGTACAGGCCGGTTACATACAAAGAGTGGCTCCTGAGGAGGTAAACTCCACAGAAGAGTCCTGGTTTCTACCGCACCATCTGGTGTATCACAACGGTAAGACGAGGCTGGTGTTCAACTGCTCGTTCCAGTATGGGGGCCAAAGCCTCAACAGTAATCTCCTGACTGGTCCTACCTTGGGACCCTCCTTGTTGGGTGTCCTCCTCCGGTTTCGAGAACACACTGTAGCCATAAGTGGGGATATTAGAGCGATGTTTCATCAAATCCGCCTCCTCCCTCAAGACAAGCCATTACTGCGTTTCCTCTGGAGAGATAAGAAGGAGGAAGAGCCAACAGTATTCGAATGGCAGGTGCTCCCGTTCGGTACTACGTGTAGCCCATGCTGTGCCACTTATGCACTTCAGTACCATGTGAGAGAGCAGAGAGAAGGCAACGAGGACATCGTGCAGTCAATAGAACGAGCCTTCTATGTGGACAACTGCCTCCAAAGTCTCACTTCCGTAGAGGCGGCTAGAGACCTTATAGACCGGCTGCGTGGATTGTTGGCTCTGGGAGGGTTTGAGATAAGACAGTGGGCCAGCAATACTCCAGCTGTAGTAGAACATCTTCCAACTGAGGCTAGAGCTACCAATACAGAATTGTGGCTCTCCGAACAGTGTGGGGATCCACAAGAGTCGACTCTCGGACTGCGCTGGAATTGTCTCACAGACTGCCTGGGTTACAGGCATCGACCCGTAGAGTATTCAGAGCCCACTCTCAGAAATGTATATAAAGTTCTAGCAACACAGTACGACCCCCTAGGGTACCTCATACCCTACACGACAAGAGCTAAAGTCCTGGTTCAAGATCTCTGGAAGTCAGAAATAAACTGGGATGAGCGCATACCTAATGAGGAATTGCTAGAGAGATGGAGAGCATGGGAAGCCGAGCTCAAACATTTACCTTCAGTGCAGATACCTCGATGCTACCGTCCTCCCTGCGCAGATAATGGCGAGTCTAGGATTGAAGCTCACATATTCTGTGACGCTTCAGAACAAGCCTATGGTTCCGTGAGTTATCTTCGCACGCAGTGTATACAAGAACATGTACATGTGTCGTTCATTATGGCGAGATCTAGGGTGGCTCCTCGAAAACAGATATCTATGCCGCGTTTAGAATTGTGTGCAGCACTCACTGGAGCACAGCTGGCGGGAGTCATCAGTGCTGAGTTAGAAATTCCTGTCAGAGACATAACCCTGTGGTCTGATTCAACAACAGTGCTAAATTGGATTAAGTCTGATTCCTGTCCCTACAAGGTGTTTGTAGGCACACGGATCGCTGAGATACAAGATCTCACAGAATTAACGTGAATACAGCGGATAACCCAGCAGATGACTTGACAAGGGGAAAGACTCTAATAGAGTTGAGTCACCCACACCGATGGCGGCACGGCCCATCATTTCTCCATCAACATGAGGACTCATGGCCAATACTACCCACATTAAAACCTCCTCAGGAGGATGTTGAAGAGAAGAGAAGTGCATTTTTGGGGAATATGACAGTCAGCAGTCCTAAGCTACCTGATCTCACACAGATCCAAACTTGGTCAGCTCTCCTGAATGTCACTCACCAGTTCCTTCACGGGGCGGCCAACCCTCAGAAAGGTGTTGAGATGACTGCCGCGGATGTCTTGGCTACTGAACTTTACCTGCTCAAACAGGCTCAGAAAGAAAGTTTCCCAGAAGAATTAGACACCCTGTCTACAGATAAGTCAGTGACTCCACGGAGCCGCCTGATCACTCTTGCTCCGGAGTATGACAGAGCTTTAGGTCTTATACGTGTAGGAGGAAGACTTAGAAGAGCAGTGGATCTAGATCCAGACACTATTCATCCCATAGTGCTGGACGCTAAGCATCGTGTAACACAGCTGCTCATTCAGAAATATGATGAAGATTTACATCACCCTGGAGCAGAACGCGTCTTTGGCGAGATTAGACGCAGGTACTGGATCCTACGGGGTAGAGAGGCTATCAGACGACATCAGTACAACTGCTTTGAATGTCGCAAATGGAGAGCTACACCAGTGATTCCTAAGATGGCTGATCTACCACCTGCCAGACTCCGTCTGTTCAAACCACCATTCTGGTCCACAGGGGTAGACTGTTTTGGCCCTTACAGTGTCAAAATCGGACGGCGTACAGAGAAACGCTGGGGAATCATATTTAAATGTATGACGACCAGTTGTGTCCATCTAGACATACTAGAGAGTATAGATACAGACGCGTTCTTGATGGCATTGAGAAGGTTTGTAGCCCGGAGGGGTAAACCTTTCGAGATCCTCTCGGACAGGGGCACAAACTTCAGAGGTGGAGCTGTGGAACTCCAAGAATCCTTCGCCTTGCTTGAGAACTCACTCCGGCAACATCTCTCGGAGCAGCAGATCACATTCAGATTCAATCCACCAAACGCTCCACACTTCGGTGGCACATGGGAGAGAGAGATCAAGTCTATTAAAGCTGCTTTACATGTGGTCCTGGGAGGACAGACGGTGAGTGAGTCTGTGCTACGCACTGTCATGATTGAGGTGGAAGGCATCATTAATTCAAAACCACTAGGCTATATCTCATCAGATGTCGCTGATCCAGACCCAGTTACACCAAATCTATTACTGATGGGTCGACGGGATGCATCGCTCCCACAAGCGATCTATGCCTCAGCCGATCTCCTCGGTAGGCGACGCTGGAGACATAGTCAAGTCCTAGCAGACCATTTCTGGTCTAATTTTATTCGTTATCACCTGCCTGATCTCCAGAAGCGGCAGAAGTGGCATCAGGACTTGGACAATTTGTCTGTCGGGCAAGTGGTGATGGTGGTAGATGCTCAGCTGCCACGAGCTTTGTGGCCCATTGGTCGGGTGATTAATGTTTTCCCAGGTGGCGATGGACTTGTCCGTACAGCAGAGGTGCAGGTCAAGGATCGGACCTACTTACGACCGGTTGCACGGCTGGTCAGACTACCGGCATGGACAGATGATGAGGACAGTCCAAAGATTTAATGTTTCTTTAATGTACAGTATAAGGACAAATTTAACACTAAATTTGGGGGCGGCCGTGTACGAAAGACTGTCGTTTTATCTTGTTGTTTTATATAAGAAGTTGTTCTCATTGCGTTGCAGTACATTAGTCCGGGCTTGTAGAATGCGCACGCGCAGCGTCCGTTGGTCCTTACCGAAAGATAGGAGAGATAACTTTGTACAGCGGTGTGTCTCATCTTTATCTGAAAGTTGTGTGCGTCAATATATCAAAAGTGAGTTCAATATTGTTAGTACTAATGTAGTACATGCTGCAGCGAGTGTGATATATGTACTAGGTCGATGCGAGCCGTTATTATTTCGACCTGTGTTGTTGTTAGCTCGTTACGAGCGATTGAGTAATTTACAGTGTTCTGTTATATCATTCAATGTATCTACACATGATCGGTGATCTGTTAGATGTAACATTTTCATTCATTGGATTAATTTCCGTTTGTCACTGTACTCATTTGGAGGATGTGTTTGTTTAGCCTTGTAGTAATTGATTGAATGTACTATTTGAGTAATTCATCTGTTTTTTCCTGTAATTACAGCCACACATATACAACCATCTACACATATCTTTTCGGGCATCTATCCCAATTCATGTCTGTATCATCCATCTCTCATCCAATCCTTGTAATATTCCATGTTCAATAAAGCAAAAGTGGAAAACCAAAATCTCTCGGAGCCCAGCTTTCTGACCGAAGCTTCCAACCTCCAACGTTCACCAGATCAGCACACACTAGAGCCAGTCACTCTTTTTCACGCACTGAGCGTGAGACACACGGATTTGACCGTCTTCACACACTCTCACGCCACACATCCGATTTCTCACTGGCGCCAACCACCGGCGATCGATCTATCGCGATATAATACTTAATTTGTGTCCATTTTACACCCCCCGTCAACATTTTACGTTCGCCACCCAATAAATAAAAATAATGAATAACATACGTGGAACAATACACAAAGTAAACGAGGTATGTGTAATTTAAGCGCAACGACGTGTCTCTTGAACACTTGTGAGGTATTATGCGTATTTTCCAAGTACCACACAGTTATTCTTGAATGAAGAAGTAGTGGGTTGGCGCACGAGAGCGCATTAGAGGGTGGAGTTGGATGTGGGCGGGGTTGGATGTCCAACTCCGCCTTCCTGCAGGCTGCAGCGAGACATACTTGGTTTTTGTCGGGAATCGGCGAGTATTTACATGCGTTTGATTGCGGCGTAACATCTGTACGCAGCTCTCTGCGTACACATGAGTACGCATTTCAGTGCAAAGTTTTGCGTACGATTTAATACGCATGGGGAATGAGACCGGGTTGGATTAGATGTGTTTGGCTCCTGAAACGTAGTCACTCGACACACCAGAGGAAGTGTAGCCCATAATAAGCGGTGGGCTATTCTCTTCACTTACATGAGCACGAGAGCAGTGCATATAGAGCTCGTTGAAAGCATGGACTCACCCAGCTGCATTAATTCCTTGAGAAGGTTTTTTGCTCTGAGGGGGCCAGCAAAGCAGCTGAGATCAGATCGAGGTACAAACTTTGTCGGGGCCAGTGTCGAACTGAGCATGAGACCAGATGACCTAAAGCAAGTCAGCATTTTAAAGTACCTTCATCACAATGGCTGTACGTGGGAGTTCAACCCATCGCATGCCTTTCACATGGGGGCTGTGTGGGAGTGCATGATTGGCGTAGCCCGCAGGATACTTGACTCCATGCTCTTACAAAGAAAGCAAAGAGACCTGACTCATGAAGTGCTGTGTACCTTGATGGCAGAGGTGTGTGACATAATCAACGCAAGGCCACTAGTTCCAATCTCTACCGATCCTTCATTGCCAGTGCTGCTGTCTCCTGCCATGCTGATAACTCAAAAGCCTGGGGTGTCTGCTCCAGCCGGCACTTTCACTGAAAAGGATCTGTTCAAGTGTCAGTGGAAGCAAGTCCAAGCTCTGGTGGATGAGTTCTGGACGCGATGGAGAAAAGAATATATCCACACTCTACAGCCAAGGCGCAAGTGGCATGTCGCAACGCCGGATCATCAGGTGGGAGATGTCGTGGAAAAGTAAAGACCTTCTTTAGACCTATACGGACGTTGTCCTACTCTTGCCCAAAGAGGGCCGGAAGTTAATTGTGGATTGATCCTTAAGTGACATTAAATGTCAGACAGGGAGTGTAGTGTTCATGTTTTACGTGTTTGAGTAACCTTTAAAGAAAATCCTGTTTCATACAGTTTTATGTGCGATGAGCGGAACCTTGAATTTGACACACATGGAAGTAAAAAGATGTTGCGTAGCCGGAAAACCTAACGCAGTGAAACATGTTCTACCTTTACATACACTTGTATTATTGCTGTCTGGTTCATTCTGTCATCTTAACATTTCAGAAAGCAAAGACTAAGGGTGTACTCACACTAGGCACGGTTTGCTGGTTCCGTGCTGGGGCCCGGTTATCCCCCCTCCCCACTCCCCCTCTGGCCTGCACTCACACTGGCTTCAGCAACCCGGCCCGAGCACGCTTACGTCATCACAACGCCGCTTTATTTGGAAAAAAAGCGCTATGGAGTTCACGATTTTCTTTTTATTGTATTTTTGGAGTCGTTTTGGGAGTGCAGAAACACGGCAACACAGATTTATCGATAATTTAACACGATTGTCTGCTAATCGCTTTGCCGCTATGACTGTTTAACGTGAGCTTCGCATCACTAACGTCATGTTTGAGTTCCAGCGAAATGAACCAATCACACGAGGCACCAAGCGGGCCCGGGCACGGATAGCGCTCACACTAGAAGCGAACCGTGCTCAAGTCCACATGAATCGTGCCCTGGCCCACCTCTTCAAGCGGGCCCGAGCACGGTTAACTGATCCGGGCCCGGGCACGGTTGGAGCGCTCACACTAGCCAAACGAACCGTGCTTCGGCAGGCAACCGTGCCCGGGCCCGGATCACAGAGCCTAGTGTGAGTACGCCCTAAGTACAACGTTATTCTGAGACGTTCATGACTTGAATGTAATGTAATGTACGAACGCGTTGAAAACTTTGATGTTATCTGATCAGTTATGCTCGCACTGCTAGTAACGAATAGAATCATGCCTTTCTTTTATTTATTTCATTTTTTCTCTTGCATTTGTAGTTTCACCGGAATTTGAGTCATTAAAGGAATGAGCAAGTTCATCATCCTGGCTCTTAAAAGGAGTTTGGCCTGCTGTTTTTAATCTACATTGACGTTTTGATAACACAATGCGTAGAGAGAGCAGTACAATAGTAAAAGACTATACTTACATCTGCTAGAAGAAAAAGAGTTTCAGTCTGTTCTTTGAAATGGGCCAGCAGAACTTGCAGAACATAAGGCACCGCCACACTGCATTTACTTCTAGTCAGGGCAGCTTTGACTTCACTGTTGGTAGGATTTTGCTGGAAATATTCCATAACCACTTTTCCGTATTCTTCAAATGCTGCTTTCAGCTTTCGCAGAATGTTAATATCTGTTAAAGTCTCAAAATGTTTGCACATAATCTTTGGGACAAACAGGAAAGGCCACTCAGACTTTAGAAATTCAATGGAATGTGCTGGTACTGTGTTTATTAGGGCTGACGGCAAATAATCGATTAATCGTTGGTCGACCAAAAAAATAACTAATCGACCAAATTCCATTGGTCGATTGGTCGCAGGGGGAAAAAGCTGTGTTTCGTCAAATGGCTTCTGGGACTTAATTTCAATGGCGTGACACGAATTTACCGTTGGTGATTTGTTTGGCAAGGACAGCGCTGGACATGCGACCTGTGAATATCGTCAGTGGTGAGGGATTAAAAAATCTAATTGCCGTGCCAAGACGTGAAACAGTGACGCACGCGGTTAAGAGCAAATACAGCAAAACAAAACAAACACTTTAGGGCAAGATCGAAAACTGTAAAGCACTCAGCTTCACAACGGATATATGGACTAACCAGATGGAACGTTACATGACGGTCACAGCGCATTTTATTTCTGATAACTGCCGATTGCATTCATTCGTGCTGGAAACTAAAGAGTTGGGAGTGACCCACACAGCTGCTAACATAGCAGAGCGACTCAGTGAAATAATGGTCGCTCTTGTACACGACAATGCCGTGAACTCTTCGACTGGGAGAAGAACTGAGCAGATAACCGAACTAGTGTTTAGATGAACCAGGAAACATTGTTAGTCATACAAGGTTACTCCTGGCGTTAGTGGTAAATGCGCATAGATGCGGCAGCCCGGCATTAAAGATAAAACTTCACAAATGTGTATCCCGGTCAAAATGGGAAATTATTTTTGTTTGGAGGGGGGGGGGGGGGGTCGATTAGTCGGAGTAAATGACAACCATTGGTCGACCAAAAAAATCTTCTTTGTTTTTCTTCTTTGTTTTTCTTTACCATGCTCTTAGAATTTAAATAGCAATTTAATTATCCTAAGTCACTTGCCGCTAATGGCAGTAATCACGCTAAATACTACCTTATAATATACACTGCCAGTGATAAATGATGTTAAAACAAAATGTAACAAGTTAATTTCTGTCTGTTCATATGTACACCACATTGTATGATGTATAAAAATATTCTTCCTGCCAGTACATTATCAGCCCCTTTAATATTATAATTTCACAGAATGCAGAAGACAGATTTGACTTTTTTTATTCATTTTTTTTTTCTGGACGGTTTGTACATTGTTTAAAGAAGTGAATTGGGGTTATTATTATTGTGACGGGCAGGGTGAGAGAAATAAAATGGAAGCGATTACGCCAAGTCTCAGAGAAAATGGAAGGTTTCATAGGAAAAGTGTGCAAACCAAAACCCGTGACTTAGATCCAAATGAAGGATATAATGACCAGCGGTAAACTGGTACAAAGACAAGACATAGCCTATATAGACGAACAAATGACCCTCAGGTGGGACGGATCGCGTACACAACAACCACAATAACACCACAACTGCCACTATAGACGGAGGTGACCAGTAGGGGGCCGCCGTACCGTGACAATTATTTACATCATGTTCAAATGAATAAAAATTTTGTGCATTGGATGGAAGCCCTCTTCACTCCATAAACTCAGGCGCCGTCCACACGACGCCGGAGGTTTTTAAAAACGGAGGTTTTTGTCTCCGTTTTCAAAAATATCTCCGTCCACACGATCAGCGTTTTCAAAAATATCTACGTCCACAGGACGCCGGAGATTTTTAAAAACGGAGGTTTTTGTCTCCGTTTTCAAAAATATCTACGTCCACACGACGCCGGAGGTTTTTAAAAACGGAGGTTTTTGTCTCCGTTTTCAAAAATATCTACGTCCACACGACGCCGGAGGTTTTTAAAAACGGAGGTTTTTAGCCTCCCGTCCACACGAAAACGGCGTTTTCGGTCACCGAAAACGGAGGTTTTTGAAAACGCCTTCCAAGGTGGAGACTTTTGAAAACTCCGGTCTCGGCGTTTTCGTGTGGACGGGGAAAACGCATGTTTAGGAAAACGCTGACGTCACATAGTGAGTCTGCGCATGTCTTTTTTTTTGTTTACATTCGCTCAGCTTGTTCAGCATGGATACGCAGCCGTGAAACGCTGCAATTAGCATACCAGCCCAGTAGAGGGCGATCGTACTTCCCACAGAATGACATCAAAACACTTGAAGAATCAAATTAAATCAAATATATTTGTATAACGCTTTTCACAACACATGTTGTCACAAAGCGCTTTACAGAATTTACAAAGTTAACAATACTGTAGCGTGTAGTGCAGATGATTGATTCAGGGAACGAGCCAATTTGAATACTTGCTTTGTTTATTAGAAAGCAGCCCTGTTTCAACACAACGGGTAATGCTTATGAACTCGGACTTACACATACATTGAATGGGTGCGGGGTATCGAATGAGTACGAACACACGGGGGTGGTAGGTTTGACAGGCACATTAAAAATACTCATACATCGATTAGAAGCTTACATTGTACAGACACATTCATCACATAGCACTTTATCACAAGCAAATTACAGACATTATAACACTAAACTTAGCGACCAAATATGACACGAAAGGGATTATGGGAATAGTACCGCCCTCCTAGCGGTCCCACGCTACAATAATATGGGTCCAAATCCCTAATGAGCAAGCAAAAGGCGACAGTGGCAAGGAAAAACTCCCTATGATGGTGGGGAATAGTAAGAAACCTTGGGAGGACCAAGACTCAAAAGGGAACCCATCCTCCATTGGGCGGCCCGTTAACACACAAATTACACAAAAACAAATTATACAGACGAATACACAAGTTAAAAACAAATTACACAATCAGGTTAAGTATAAGGTAACTAGAATGAAAGTTCTGGGTGTTGATATTGTCAGTGTAAATGTCTTGTGATGAACGCCAGGTTTTCATTCCGTGTCGGAGCGATGATACTGGAATTGTAGGCTCCAACTGCAGTGTTACTCCCCAAGTGAACCTCGGAGAAGAAAGATATGTGATGTGGTAAATATGTAACAGATTCAAAGGCCAAACTAAACAGATAAGTCTTTAGTTGAGTTTTAAACATTGAGACTGTGCCTGAGTCCCGAATAAAGGCAGGAAGATTATTCCACAGTTTTGGAGCTTTAAAAGAAAAGGCTCTTCCACCTGCTGTGATCTTTTGATCCTAGGAACAGTTAATAACCCTGCGTCCTGTGAACGAAGTGAACGTGCTGGGTTGTAATGATCAATAAGTTCACTAGATACTCTGGAGCTAAGCCGTGCAGTGTTTTATATGTTAATAAAAGTATTAATCTAATCTAATACGGAATCTAATTGGCAGCCAGTGTAATGACGATAGTACGGGACTAATGTGATCAATTCTTTTCGTTTTCGTTAAAACTTCTGGACCAGCTGGAGTTTATCGATTTACCAGAACATCCAGCTAGAAGACTATTGCGGTAATCTAGACGAGAGGACATGAATGCATGGATTAGTTTTTCCGCATCACTAGTATTTAATATGTTTCTAATTTTAGCAATGTTGCGTAAGTGAAAGAACGCTACCCTAGTTATATTATAACTAGAAGAAGAAGAAGAAGAAGAAGAAGAATGTGTTGCTAAGCAACTCCAGTGCATCCGTGAAGAATGTCGAAAACGAAAATTGATATGAGTTCCTTTATCTGGACAGATGACGAGGTTCAGCTATTGCTCAAGGTAACTCTCGAGTATAAAGTAAATAAAACGCACGAAATGTGGACTGGGAGTCATGCCAAACTAAATATGGAGACATTTTAGCTGCTTTTCAAGAGCAGTATCCATTAAACGGAGAGGACGGCAGAGATTTTCCACATGCTAAAAACGAAGTCACGAAGGGGATATTAACCACGAAGCTTAAAGCCATAAGAGTGAAGTACAGGCAAGCTGTGGACTCCGGACGCAAAAGTGGACATGGGCGAGTGGTATTGCTTTACTTTGAACTTTGCGAACAAATATGGGGAGGTTCACCAGCCACAACAACTATACAGTGTGGTGTGGAAACCACAGATTTGGACTCGTACAGTGATTGTACCTCCACTATGTCTGCCAATGATGTATCGCTTACAGAGCTGACAGATGTTGTAGATCCTCCAGAAGAAAATGAAGGCCAGAGTCGCTCTGCTTCAATCGTCAAAGAGCGTCGAGACTTACTTCAGGTAAATGTTCACAGATCATTAAGTGCCCACATGTCCTATTCAGTGAATAGCTGAGTTATCAGTTGTATTTTCTTCATGTACATTTACTAATTAAGCACTTACTATACAGTTTCCCTGTAGCCTGTCTCTCTGCACACTTTATTAGCCTGATATTGCAAGACAAAGTGGACTAATATGATCTGTGCAACAGATCATCCACAATACAAGGGGATGTCATAATATTCTGACTTTACTGTATACATGGAGAGAATATTTCTGTTAAGTTTACCAGTAAATGTAAATTCATTGTGATTACTTAATAACCTGGCTACATTTTACGCATTGTCACATAAGTCTTTTGTTAACAATATATGTTTAGTTCATTACCTATATACTTTACTGTCTTAAGTTAGTTTAAGTTAGTAGGTTGCAAGTGGATAACTTTTTTTTGGTTGCTTTTTGTGTTAAAGGCTAAACTTAAAGGGTTCCGAACAGAGAAGCTGAAAAGGAAACTTTCAGCTGAAACAGTTATTGAATGCTGTCCAGGAAGAACTACATGTGAAGAAGAGTATGTTGGAGATGATGGAAAAATCTGAGAAGCAAACAACAGAACATCTAAACAAAATAACATCGAACATGGAGAAACATACAAGCTCAATTGCAGAAGGATTTTCTTTTCTGAAACAAATAATGATTGCACAGTCTTCCTACACCATTCCACCACATTACTCGCAATCCCACAGCAGTAATTATCCATATGGACAAATACACCCTAATCCGCCACCACCCCCAGCAACATCCGCCACATTACCCCTGCATGGGTTTAGACAGTTTTCTTATACACAAGCTCTTTTACAAGAGGATAAGGAAACAGAGTACACTGAGTAAATCAAGTTGCTCCTGGGCAAGTTAACACTTTAGATGTAACTGTTACTTTTAATACTGCACTTTGATTAATGGCACCGAGTTGTCAATTTAACTTTTGAAAAAATGGTTTAAGTGCAATTTTAGTTCTGATACTTTCCAAGATGTCAAGAAGCAGAGTTACTGTTATGGTGTAGTAGCAGCTGAAGTACTGTTAACTGTTAATATGAAAAAATGACGCTTGATGCATTAATAACTTTAGCAACTTTTAACAATATTTGGTTATGTTTGTCATTTTTGTATGAAACCTTTAATATGCTAAGTTTGTATATTAATGTTTAGCTCCAAGTGCTGTTGGTTTATTTTTCATACACAAGTATTTAAAGTCTGCACTGAATGAGCAATTTTACAATTACATCTGTTTTTTTAGGGGCATGTATTTTATTTTAGTAGTTCATGTGTTAAGTTACAAATGAATAAATTAATAGAAATAAAATACATTTAGAATGTACTTAATAGTATGCATTGGTGAATTAAGCATTACTGTTTTTGAGTGTTATCTACTGTTTATTTAATAAACACAATGTTTTGTATATTTCTACAACATTGTTACATGTTTATTCCAGAACATTTTCCACTTTGGAAGTAAAAAACCTTTTTCTATCTAGGTTTTTTTTTTTTTTTTTTTTAACACCACAAATTACCACATGTAAACAGGTAAACAAATGCAAGTGTTCTTTACAATTGGTGGGTGCTGTGCTGAAGACAGTTTAAAATTTAACTTATTTAATTTATGTACATAGATGTTTTCTCTTGCATGAATTTAGATTTAGAACATTAGAACACAACTTCAGAAGTTTATGTATACATTTTAGTTAAGCAAGGTTATTATTTAGCACATCACAACAACTATCCATTCTGTTTGGTTATCTTTTTAAGGATCAAGAAATTTTGTCAGAACTCTTCGGATTCTCTTTCCTTCGGCTTCATTGCAATCTGTCCTGAAATTGTTAGTCTGGGTGAGTGGCTGGTTGTCCTTGTCGACCTGAATGGTTGCAAACACTCTGTTCTCATCAATGCTTTCTTTTCTGGCCTCACAATAGTTGTGAAGTACAAAACATGCATAGATGACAAAGGGAAGGTCATTAAGGTTTATGTCCATTGCCCTTCTCAGTGCTCCAAACCTGGCCTTTAACCGCCCAAAAGCACACTCTATTGTCATTCTTGCTTTACACAGGGCTAAGCCAAAGTACTGTTCCTGAGCAGTAGATCCACCATTGGCATACTCCTTCATAAGGTAAGGCAGTAAGGGGTATGCTGGGTCGCCAAGTAGGAAAACAGGAATGGCCCCTTCGTCTTCTACAATTTGCTTTTTCAGGGCAGGGATCTTGCCACTCTTTAGGTGTGTGTTCAGCTTTGAATTGGAAAAAACGCGGGCGTCATGAACACTTCCCGGCCATTTAATTACCACGTCAATAAATGTGTACTTATAGTCACATGCAGCTTGGACATTAAGCGTGAACCTTCCCTTTCTGTTCAGGTAGTCCATTGAATTGTTGGATGGTTGCTTCATTTTAATGTGAGTCCCGTCGATGGCCCCCAGGCACTGCGGTATCCCATGGTAACAATAAAACCCTGTAACAAGTTGCTCTGCTTCGGGTTCCGTGAAAGGCAGCTTGATGTATGTTGGACCAAGGTGGATTGTAAGTGCTTTACATACTTGTCTCACTATAACTGAGACTGTCTGTCGTGACAGGCCAAAGGCATTTGCGGTCTTTCGCAGCCTTCCTTCATCGCTGAGGTAGTAAAGCATGCATGCAACCTTTTTCAGAACGTCCACAGGCGATCTCATAACAGTTGTTTCCCCTTCGATATAAGGTCGAAGCATTTCACTTAAAGAGACGAGGGACTCTCTACACATTCGAAAATTTTCTCGCCACTCCTCGGCAACAACTATTTCATTCTCAAAATTGTCCCACCATGTACTAGTTCGACCAGGTCTTCTCCAGAATCGCCGTATACGATAAGGTTTGTACCTTCGGGTAGGACGATTTGAAAAAACTGAACGCAGCGCATTTAGGCGCCTCCGCTGTGTTATGTAATGCGAAAGTAACATTAAATGAAACTGTACACATGTTAATAAACCGCCAATTGCAGTGACAACGAAAGCAATCACGGAGCTGTCCATGCTGAACAAGCTGAGCGAATGTAAACAAAAAAAAAGACATGCGCAGACTCACTATGTGACGTCAGCGTTTTCCTAAACATGCGTTTTCCCCGTCCACACGAAAACGCCGAGACCGGAGTTTTCAAAAGTCTCCACCTTGGAAGGCGTTTTCAAAAACCTCCGTTTTCGTGTGGACGGGCGGCTAAAACGGAGACAAAAACCTCCGTTTTTAAAAACCTCCGGCGTCGTGTGGACGGGGACTCAGTGCTCTCTGGAATTCCTCACAACTGTCGAAGGAGTCTCCTTCACAAATATTCTTTAGTTTTTCTTCCTTCTTGGGAGAAAACACAAATATTAGCTTATATAAAATAGTCATTACATTATAAGTCTGGCATATTGACTCAGTCATGCAAAAACATTAATTCAAAAGGACAACTACATCTTTTGTTATACACATTCATGTCCTTTGTGTGTACTGAAACAACACAAAAATAGAGAACAAAAAGACAAGATTATATAATTTTACACAAAACTCAAAAAATACACTGGACAAAATTGTTTTTGTAAGATAGCAATGCAACGGTCACGTAGGGCTACGCCCCCCTCTCTAGCTGTCATTTCGGGTTCCTGCTCCTCGTGTCTGTGTTGTTCCCTGCATGTCTGTTCTACGCTTCCTGGTCTGTGAGTTCTACTCGTTTCGTTGCTTAGTCATCTGTGTTTTCTGTAGCCTGATTTTCTAGTTTGTATGCGTTTACCCCATGTTTGGTTTAAAGTAGAGCTGGGCGATATGGCCCCCCAAAAAAATCTTCGATTAATTTTTTTTATCCGATTTTCAATTTTAATAGATTTATTTTCCTCTACTAAAAAACTACAATGATAAAGGAATGGTTAAAAAAAGTTTAAATTTATTTTTCACTTAAATTTCCCCTTTGGGGTTAAAGTGCAACCAGAAACAAGCAAAAAACTATGGTAAACAAGTGAGAACATCCAGTAACTTTTAGAAGGCTTTCTCCAACATAGTTTAAGCACTGACACAATGCACCCTCAAACTTTAAAATAAATAAATAAACACACCCTCAAAAAATAAATAGATATAAATAATTTGGTGCCCTTTTTAATAAAATGGAAAACAAATACAATTTAACAGTTGTTGCATGTTGCGTACTGACAGTCACGCTGTCTACATTCAGAACAGGGCTGCCCTCACTTTAGCCTAAATTCCAGCACTTTTCAAACCTGGAACACAATGCAACATTAATTTTTGTCAGGTAAATGTTCATTCCCCTGTTGTTGAGGGGTGTTACTTTATACTACCACATATCGTTTCGGACGTATAAACGCTTCTGCCGTTCGCGCGAGGTGTGCGGAGCCACGCGCTACGGTCACTCGCGAAAGTATAATAATCCATTGAAGCGGGTTCGGTAACCGAGGCAGAAACTGCTTAATCCAAAATATCCCGTGGAGGGAAACTTTATTCACAACACAACTGAACAACAGCACTCTTCGCTCTCTCCCTCTATCAGTTTCAAACACACCTTACAGCGAGGACTTGTTTGGTCTACGTCTGATGCCGCAAAACCGAACCAACTCCAGGTCACGGAGCTAGTTGCTCTTTTCTTGGGCACGAGCTCCACCGTCATGTTTGTGTGTGTGTGTTGAGGGTGGATGGGTGGGAGGTGCTAAACTCACTGAACTACGGGAGCCCACAGTGCCACGTCGGCGATGAAAATTAAAACTCAGAAAATCGATTTTCATAAAAACACATCGTCCTTAACTGTAAATTCGAATTAATAGATAATATCGATTAATCGCCCAGCTCTAGTTTAAAGTGTTCGTTCGTTTACTCCGTGTTTGGTTTAAAGTGTTCGTTTAGTGTCTTAGTGCCCTGTTTAATTCTTAGTATCGTCATGTCTGTTCATCTGTCAAACCTGGATGGCTCGGCCCTGCCTGTTTGAACGACTGGAATTCCTCTTAATAAATCTCGCTCTACTCAGCGTTTGTGTCCGCCTCCCTGCTCTGTAGCGCGAGCTACGTTACAGTGACACATTTACCTGAACACACCTCATTTCGAGACCAGCACACATACACAATATATGTGCAAAGACCGCTGTTATTTGAGCGGCAAACAAACATTTACATCAACAATAAACAGAATACAAAATAAAATGTAGCTACATTTATCACAAACTGGAATTAACTTTACCTCTTGTGATGATGCCAGTAGCTCTGGCCCATCACTAAGACTCTACAGACATTCATGTGATGGACTAAATGTTGTACTTACCTCTTCATGTGGGATTCTCAGGGGGACTGGCGGCCCATCCAGCTCCTCCTCTTATAGTGGTTGAAGGGCCCTCGGCCTACTGAAGGAGGGGAGGGGGGTTACAGTTCCTGGGAATACCTGAGGATGGAGATGTACACAATGGATGGACATATTAATTATTATTCTGGTCTTAGTGCACTAAATGTAAAATGTTATGTATATATTGTGTATTACTGCAGTAATGTAATGTATGTAGGTTATGTTTGTGTTTATAGGTAACCCCTGCTAGTGGTAATGGTGTGCCCCAGCTTAATTAAGGGGAGGGGCTACTAGTATAAGAGGGGCTTCCTCTCAGAGGCTAGGGGAGGTAGATGTTGGTGGTTAATGTTGTTTATTGGTTGTTGATTGTTGGATATTCGATATAATTGCGTTGAGCCCACAAAAATCGTGCTAGACTGGCTGCTGTTTGCCAGTGCTGGTTTAGAGTACTGCTTATAAGCCTTTGCGGGCTTGAGTACTTTTTATATGTTTGTTTTCCTTTACATTTACTAGTATCAGTTATTAACTCCTTTGCTGGAATCTACCATTAAAACACCTTGAACTGGAACTCCTGAACCTGTATTCATCTCGCTCTCTGTAGTGAACCCACCCCCATATTCACCCACTCGTACCACGCTCACACCTCTGAACTTCGTTTTAGAAGAGATTTCTTCATTGTCTGTGAACATAAAATAAGATGACGTTTGCAAGTTAGCTATAATGCTCCTATTAGCTCAAAAATATATCAGTGTTCAGTCAACAGTGTTCGTTGGATAATAATTCTCACACTATTTCTTAAATATATATCTTAAAATGTAGAGTTAAATTGAGTGATGGACCTTTATACATAACTATTAACCAAATTCTGCTTACCATTTCCTATTGTCTCCGTTTCCCATCGGTTCCTTTGAATTTGCGCCTTTTCGCTCCCGCGCAATCATTAGTAGACATGCGCAGATGGGTTCGCTTTCTTTTTTTAAATTAAGGGGTGAAAATAGCCTCGCTGTGTGGCAAATGCTACTTGTACCCGGGTGCAAATAGACACTCCGTTAAAATAAATTAGTGTTTAATTATATAGAACTCCTGAAATATTGCATTAACATGAACATACTGAATATCTAAATAACACTTAATTTACAGGTTTTTGTTGAGGAACAATATCATATTTACTGTTTTCCCCTTTAGTCTGTTCCGTTTTTTGCTCAGAACCTCTCCTGCCTTTGAAAAGACTCTCTCTGCTGGGACAGAAGTGGCAGTAATTCCCATGTATCTCACTGCTAGTTTGCTCAAGGCTGGGAAGGTTGGTTCATGTTCTTTCCACCAAACCAGTGCATCATTATCTCAGGGAATCACTTTTTCTTCTGAGTACCGACGTATTTCAATGAGTACATCACTGGCAGCTGACCTGTGGTGATGTCCTGACAAAACCTACATGTCAAAATCAGTCCGTATGCCTCCTTTTGATACAGCTGAACCTGAGGGGGCAGGACTCTGGTTTGGCTCTGAAGTAGAAGGCCCTGAAGTGGAAGTATATGGGGAAGAGCTAACAGTAGCTGTTGAGCTTGGGGCTAGAGTGGGAGCTGCCTGTCTTGTCTGATACACTTCCTGCATTTCTGAGAGGAGACGTTTTTTCATGACTTCCACATTGTCCTTGTCCAGGGTATCTGCACATTTTTAAATCTCAAATTCAATGACTTTTAAGACCTTTTTAATACCTCTCAAGAAAAAACAATACTATTACTGGGGATGCAGGTGTGTTCCACATCGTTGACGGGGGGGCGAACGAGAATTGTTGACCGGGGGCAGTTGGCAAACGAAAATTGTTGACGTTGTTGAGGCCGTATACTCCAGCGCTAGGAATCTAGCACTAGGACCCTAGAGCGGTTATTTTCTGCATGGTCCTAGCGCTAGATTCGGCAAAGTTCACATTGCGCCAGAACAACTGAACAACACACACTTATAATAATTTAATGCCTCCCCTCATAAAATTCCAGACATTTTAAGACATTTTTAGGCCTTGAATATGGAAAACTAAATTTAAGACATTTTAAGACTTTTTAAGGACCCGCGGGTACCCTGTTGTCTCGAAAATCCAAGATGTTTAAATCTAACATCCAGAAATGTACTGGCAGCTAGACAGTAAATGCTCTCAATACCCCTGAATCTGTGCTGGCATTGCTGTGCCAGTTGTGCAGCAAGAGAGCTACCTTGACATTCACAGGCTGCTACAGCCCTGTGAATGAGTGATACAAGTGGAATAACTTTGGAGACTGAAACATACTTATCAGCCGAAACTTCCCGTGTCACTTCCTCAAATGGTCTTAATGCATCAACTGTTTGCTTGATGAGGGATAGTTCTCTCTGATTTAAGCACAGTGCATTTCTCCCTAAAAGCCTCTGCCTTTTAGGGAGGAATGCACTGTGCTCACAGTGGTCACAGCTTCATTTTGTTCACATATCCTCTCCAGCATGTAAAACACTGAATTCCAGCAGGTATCTACTGACTGGATTAGCTTGTGCTCTGCCACTTTCAACTGTTGTTGAATACCCCTGAGCTTTTGTGTGGCCTGTGTGCTGTGGTGAAAAAAGGACACGATCGCACTGCATTTCTCCAGCACTTTCACCACTTCTGAAACAGTGTTAAACAGATATTATGTGCTTTATGCTGCCCTTGGAAAATGTGGGTTTCCAAAACAAATTCCCTCATTTGCCAGTTTTCAATTAGATGACATGTTACAGTTAAATATGCCTCTGTGGAAACTGAAGTCCACATATCAGTGGTAATTACAACACTAAAAGCATTTTGCAAAGACGCCCTTACTTTGCCTTTGCATTCATCGAACATATTAACAAGATGAGTCTCTGTCAGTTTTTTTCTTCCTGGGAGATTATATTTAGGGTCAAGAGCTCTCACAAATGCTTGGAAACCTTGGTCTTCCACTATGGGCAGAGGCTGGAGATCCTTCACAATCATCTGTCCCAGGCATCTTGTGAGTGTTGCTGCAAACAATCTTCAAACAATATAAAATCACAGGGCAAAACAAATTAAATACTTGCTGTTTTATAATACTGGGTAACTGAAATTGAAATTGGCAGTAAAATATTTAGATAAATAAATAAACGCCACAATAATTGCAGAAGGTTGACAATACCTAAATTTTTATATGTTCATTTAACAGCAAATTAGCCTGACTGTACATAATAATAGACACATTTTATGAAATGTTCACTGAAAGTTCACCATGGCTGTTTTATCACAATTACTATAACTTAATGACACCTTGTGTATGTAATCTACTTTAAATAATTAAGTTATCAATTATACTTATCAATTCGTTAGCAAACCTTGCCTGAATAAATCACCCAGTGATGCACACATTTTTTACTCTAAGCTAAACTTATGCAGCTTTTTGTTGAATCATGTATTTATTTCGTTATTTACTTCATAACCATATTTATGGTATTGATTTGAACAACACTCAACAGTAACAGCGCTTAGTGCTGCTTAATGCTTCACATTTTCTCCCTCTGTACCTGGATAGTGTCTGCCTGCGGCACCGAAGCCGAAGGACTCCGCTAGAGATGTCTGTCTTGCCCTAGCATTAGCAGCATCTGACACAGTGCTCTCCTCTTCTGTCCGCCTAAACATGAAAGCCTCATATTGGACCTTGTGGTTTACCCTAAGGTGTTTAACAAGGTTTGTTGTGTTGCCACAACTCCTTAGTTTTTTTACAGAAATCACAAACAGCTGTTTGGGGCGCTGAAATAGCTCCACACATGACTTCTCTTGCGTTCCACCATAGCGTACGTACAGCGCCGTAGTAGACTGAGTGAGCGTCTGAGTGAGCTTGCCGCAGTACTTACGCATTATGAACTGACCCAGGCGGAAGAAAAAGTAGTTCCCACCAACCGCATATAATTTAGACAAGATCTCAATATTTTAGTTACTTCCAGTGTTCCTGTTAGTGCTTTGTATTACTTCAAATGACTGAAGTATCAAAAGTATCAATATTTTGATTTGAAAATCGATTTTAGAACATAAAGACCTGGTATTGATGGAATCGATATTTCAGTATCGATCCGCGCATCACTACTTGTTAGCTAAATTTTAATGAACTTTATAACAAAGACTTGATTTACCGCATAGAGCATTATTTAACCCATTATGTATTTAACCCTTGCCATCTTGAACACGGTAGGCACATGACCCCAAAACTAAGGAGTTTTGCCTAGAATCTGCCAGAATCTGAGGCAATAGTAATTAAACTCAAGTCCTACCTTAACCAATCACAGGATGTTCCAAGACTAGATACACAAAGCACACTGAAGTCCAAAACTAGAGTTGTCCTAATTTATCTGTTTTAGTCAGTGCTGTATCCGCCCCTTAATTCACACCTTAGACCAGGGCGAAACTACACCTGGAGTGACTAATTACAGCAAATAACAGCTAACAAAACAACAAGGTTATGATAAGAAGCCTAGAATCTACCAGAATCTGAGGCAATAGTAATTTGGCAAAAAGTAATTTTTATTTATAAATGTTTTACAAAACTCGTCTCTTGGTCCGAGGCCGTGAACTAAACTGAAACATGAACTGTTCAGCCGTGTATCAGTTAGGTGGGTTGGAGTCCTGCCAAGCACTGAACAATTCGATGCAGGAATCTTTTGAAAGAATTTTTTTAGTGAATTGAATCTAATGAATCAGTTCATCTAAAATAACTGCTGTGCTCATCACTACCCTGAGACCATTGGAGCACGCCCCCACCATTCTAATTTGAAATATGATTGGTTGATTAAATTGCCAATCCATAATAAAAGCTCAAGGCAAGGGTACGCGACTGATGAACAGAAGGTCCTGGGGGAGGTCCTTTCTCTGTTTTACCTAGAAACAATGGTGTGAAATATTTTGATTGGTTGATTTTTAATTTCAGCACCAAGTTTTTTTTTTCAGCACAAGCATGAAAAGTGGATTTGAAAGCCGATTTAGAGGAAAAATACAAATTATTGGTGAAGCCTTATTAACTACATATAAAGCATCTTTTTCAAGATCAATGGACCTTCAGAGAAGGCCTTGAAGGCCCTGAGATTCGCCACTAATTAGCAACCTATTAGCCTATCGCATTATATCAATAACGTGGTCAATCACAGAAATCTGCATACCTTTATCCTTTGCCCATTTCTCCTCTTCTTTTCCTAAACTGTGCACATGATGGCTTCTTTGATATTTTACCTTGATCCATCTTACCTTTCGACTACAGTCCCTTTCCTCAATCAATCAACCAGACTCACATGATGTAAACAAATTCACCTAGCCTATGACTTTTTTTAGGTTTTTTAGGTTCAAAGACTAGCGAGGAGGTCTAGATTATTCAGACAATCCATTCTGAGGTTGTGAATGTTATAATTTTGTTTAATAAATAATATACTTGAGCATTTTTAATGCTGGACTTGTTTTGAGTCAGTTTAATCTACTTTTTAGAAATCGCATGAAATACCACACAAACACACACAAAGCTGATCTCAGCATGTGATTTAGTTCTGTGATCTGACTCAATTTCCCAATACACATTATTTTGATCCTTTTGGGCCTTTAGTGTGCCAATTGAACCTTTTTTTGCACATTGATTTATTTGTGCATTTTTTCCAATCAAACAGCTTCTTTTCACTTTTGGGTCTAAAGGACCTACTGGGCCTATTGCCTATTGAGGCCAAGAGGCCTATTCGTGTGTGAACCCGCCAATTGCCACTTGCGGCTATATTTATTATTATAAGTTATTCTAAAATGACAATTTCATGGTATTTTAATACAATGGTAGAAATCTGTAATTCAGAATTTAGTATAGAAACTGTAAAATTACAGTAAATACCTGGAAACCCTGCTGCCAGTATTTTATTGTATTTGTTCAAGTTCACAGTATTACAATGTTCTTTATTACAATGGTAAGAAACTGTAATTCAGAATACAGTACAGAAGTTGTAAAATTTACAGTAAAATACTGGCAGCAGGGTTTCCAGCTATTTACTGTAATTTATTGGTAATTTTTTTACAGTATTTACCAAGCTAGCATATATTTTATTTAACGGTTGTTTACTTTCAAAATGCTCAATCTTAACATCTTCACGTTCTCTCAGGTTTCACCTTGGAATTTCAAGAGGCTTGTATTTGTAAATGTATTATACAAGCTAACTATTTAGTCAGAGAGCTATTTGTAATGAAACGAAATAGTAACAATTTCAAGCATTTAAGTACTTTAGCCAAAATTCCAGCACTTTTCAAACCTGTAACAAAATGCAACATTAAAATTTGTCAGGTAGGGTCAAGTCAGCTAAAATGGGCCATCAGGTAAAATGGGCCAGATAAGATTGAAACATCATAGCTCCTTAAAGTCTTGCAGCCAAGCACAATAACTGATTTTACATTGTTACTACAACGGTCTAAGGTTGCTCAGATGGTCAGTGAAGAGTGTTACTTGTAGTACATTGAGGAGATTGTATGATAATGGAGTATAACAAAGTAATAGTTATTCAGTAATAACTAATAAGGATGTGTCGTGGAAATGTCCTGAAATAGATGAGGACTCAGACTTGGTTAAAAAAGAAATTTATTAAAAAGTAAAATAAGTATGAGAGTCTCGTTCAGAACAAAAAATCTGAGGAGGGAGGGCAGTCCTCTCTCCTTATATACTGTTTTAGCAGTACAATTCTAGCAGGCAGGTTACACGACTTATCTAAGCACAGCGTGTTCCAACATATTGATGCACAGTAGGTTGTTCTTGTCTCACGTGTATTCCTAATATGGAGCTTTCCTGCTTGTAGTGGAAAAAACAGACGTATCAGTTGTACACAGAAACAGCTGAATGGTCAGCTATAGCAGAAGGATGACAGCCAGATAACATAGTTCTTTCTGTCTCTGCACATTCCTCTGATGCAGGTTACAATATATCCACACACAAACTTAAGAATAATGTTTTGACAGGCTCCTTGAGAGGGGAGAAAAAAACCATGTTTAAAAAGAATCTTGATCTTTGTGAAAAAGTCATTTTAGATACTATTAGCTACACGATTAAGCTAAAATGGGCCATGTTATCACAAACTCTTACAGAGACGTTACATATAAATTGAGGCCCAGGATTGACTCTCTCCGGCCACCCATGCCAAAAAACAACCAATGAAAAAGAATACAAAGCAAGATTAGCAAACACCCATGCACAGCTTGCCAGAGCATAAACCATGATTTGAAGGATCAAAGGTCACAGAGGACTGGTTGGACTGGTGTCTGTGGTGATGATCTAAATGCATTTAATAAAGAAGTATTTGTTCAACTTTTTACTTCATGTAATGTTTCATGGTGTTGTTTCTATGGCACAACAAAGACAATCGTGTCAATTTACTGTTAAAATTAAAAAGAAATGACTGGTGCCGTCTCATTTCACTGGCCCATTTTAACTGAACCTTGAGAAAAAGATAAAGAGGAAACCTGCTGAGCTTCTAACTCTTATAAATCTAAAGCAATGATATTTACCCTACATTTTTAAACAAAAAAATAATTTAAGAGAACTAGGTCAATTTATAAAAATATCCTTAAATCTCAGGTACAGCATGTTTGATGGTCTTATAAAGACCTGTCTTCAAATAAAATTTTATTTATGTAGCACTTTTTACAACAGTTATCACAAAGCAGCTTTACAAGTGTCAGAGTCCAAGCCCCCAGTGAGCAAGCCAAGGGGAACAGTGGCAAGGAAAATCTCCCCAAGGGCATGAGGAAGAAACCTAGAGAGGAACCAAGACTCGAGGGGGGGGGGGGGGGGGGGGGGGGCAATCCTCCTCTGGCCGACGCCGGTCTCCATGACAAAAATTTAAAGAGAGAGAGAAAAAAAAAGGAAAAGATGTGAGGGATAAATGAAGTTCATCTTGGTATATATTTATAAACATGAGTTCTTGATGTAATTCTGTACAGTCCCAAACGTCTTGATGGTTGGTAATGTTATACATGAGTCCTTTATGTAATTCCTGTTTAGTCCTATCCATCATCCTTTATCCATCATCCACACTGGTTAGTCAGGGCAGTGGGTTGGTCCTCCATCATATCTGGTTAGGAACGAGTTGGCCAGCCCAGGATGGATCTCTAGAAAGGCTGGTCTCTCCTCATCTCAGTGTTCCTCGAGTAGGTGGGCAGCCATGTAGAGAAGGTAATTAGGTCTTCACCCTAATTGTTCCTTCCCCTGTTTTTGAGGGGTATTTCCTTACACTACCACATATCGTTTTGGAGAACACTGCAAAGAATGTGACGCGTCCAGGATAAACACTCCAATAGGCTCGTGCGCAGTGTGCGGAATCAGGTGCTATGCCTTCTCTCCTGTGTGAATGCGCTGGTGTTTGTGGAGATTACCCCTATTATTAAAACTCTTCTCACACTCCGAGCAGTGATATGGCTTCTCTCCTGTGTGAATGTGTTGGTGTTGCTTAAGATTAGTGTACTGACTAAAACTCTTCCCACACTCTGAGCACCGATAGGGCTTCTCTCCTGTGTGAATGCGCTGGTGTCGGTTGAGATGACGCTGTCGAGTAAAACTCTTCCCACACTCTGAGCAGTGATACGGCTTCTCTCCTGTGTGAATGCGCTGGTGTTCGTGGAGCCTACTCTTATTATTAAAACTCTTCCCACACTCTGAGCAGTGATATGGCTTCACACCTGTGTGAATGTGCTGGTGCAGTTGAAGTCTACTCTGTTGAGCAAAACTCTTCCCACACTCCGAGCAGTGATATGGCTTCTCTCCTGTGTGAATGCGTTGGTGTAGCTTAAAATTAGAGTACTGACTAAAACTCTTCCCACACTCTGAACAATGATATGGCTTCTCTCCTGTGTGAATGCGTTGGTGTAGTTGAAGATATCTCTGTGTAATAAAATTCTTCCCACACTCTGAGCAGTGATACGGCTTCTCTCCTGTGTGAATACGCTCGTGGTTTTGGAGACTACACTTATTATTAAAACTCTTCCCACACTCTGAGCAGTGATACGGCTTCTCTCCTGTGTGAATGCGCTCGTGGTTGTGGAGATTACCCTTATTATTAAAACTCTTCCCACACTCTGAGCAGTGATATGGCTTCTCTCCTGTATGAATGCGTTGGTGTTGCTTGAGATAACCCTGCTGATTAAAACTCTTCCCACACTCTGAGCAGTGATACGGCTTCTCTCCTGTGTGAATGCGCTGATGGTTGTGGAGATTACGCTTATCATTAAAACCCTTCCCACACTCTGAGCAGTGATATAGCTGTTCTCCTGTGTGAATGCGTTGGTGCAGTTGAAATCTACTCTGTTGTGTAAACCTCTTCCCACACTCTGAGCAGTGATATGTCTTCTCTTCTGTGTGAATGCGCTGGTGTTTGCGGAGATTACTCTGTTGAGTAAAACTCTTCCCACACTCTGAGCAGTGATATGGCTTCACTCCTGTGTGAATCTGCTGGTGGTTGCGGAGACTACCATCATGCCTAAAACTCTTCCCACACACTGAGCAGAGATACGGCTTCTCTCCAGTGTGAATGCGCCGGTGCTCCTGGAGACTGCTGTCATGCCTAAAACTCTTCCCACACTCTGAGCAGTGATATGACTTTTCTCCAGTGTGAATGCGCTGGTGTCGGTTGAGATGACTCTGTTGAGTAAAACTCTTCCCACACTCTGAGCAGTGATACGGCTTCTCTCCTGTGTGAATGCGCTGGTGGTTGTGGAGACTACTCTTGTTATTAAAACTCTTCGCACACTCTGAGCAGTGATACGGCTTCCCTCCTGTGTGAATGCGCTGGTGGTTGTAGAGATTACTCTTATTATTAAAACTCTTCTCACACTCTGAGCAGTGATATGGCTTCTCTCCTGTGTGAATGCGCTGGTGTTCGTTGAGATAACTGTGCTGACTAAAACTCTTCCCACACTCCGAGCAATGATACGGCTTCTCTCCTGTGTGAATGCGCTGGTGTCGCTGGAGATGACTGTATTTAGTAAAACTTTTCTCACACTCTGAGCAGTGAAACATCTTCTCTCCTGTGTGAATGCGCTGGTGTTCGTTGAGATTACTCTGTGTAGTAAAACTCTTCCCACACTCTGAGCAGTTGTAGCTTTTCTCCTTTTCCATGCTTCCTGATTTCAGCGGTCTGACGTACTCCTCATAGATAAATGTGTTTATGTAGGTAAATTTGACGTATTTAGGAAAGGACACAGCCGGAGAAGATGTGTCAATGGACAGTATTGATTTCTAAAGTGAATAAAGAGGAAACAATTATGAGAAGTGTTTGGGCTCTGCACAATACTAAAGACATTCATACTAAAAACCATCAGGAGAAGAGCTAGGCTTCATTCCTTCACTAAAATGAAAACACTTGTCCAATTTGTGATACATGTCGCTCTCTGTTTGATCCAGTGCCACTTTTCAGGCTATAGGGATACTTTTATTTTGTAGGGCTCATCAACTTTGTTTTCCTTCCTCTCTCACTCATGGTGCTGCAGAGCTGCTTTGATTTGTTGAAGCTCCTTATGAGTTCCAGCAGTGTGATTTGATCTTTTAAATGATCGTGCCTCTTTGCATCAGATAACACAGGTCTGCGACATAAAAAATGTTTCAAATTTAATAAGTGATTTTATAGTATTTTCAATGCAGATTTCGGGAAAAATAGTGAAAAAATTCCATCACGTCAAGTTATTTCACAAACTGCTTGTCTAGTTTTATCTTTTTCAATATTTATTATAAATAGTTCAGTACTCTAGTAAGTTTGAATTTTGGTTTTTAAGATCTCCACAAACAGTTATTTAGCCTAAAGTACAAGTTGTTTTATGGACAATGGCTACCAGAGGATGTATAAACTCACCAGATTGCTTCTGCTACATTTGTGGTAACTATACCATTAAAAAGCGACAAAGAAACATCTCCGATTTTGTTGAAAAGGTATATTTAGCCTATTTTGGTATAAAGTTAGGCGATCAAGATAAGTCTTGGGCTCCACACAAAGTTTGTTCAATGTGTGTCGAAGAACTGAGGCTTTTTCAAGGTAAAAAGCAGTCCTTACGTTATGGAATACCAATGGTTTGGAGGGAGCCCAAAAATCACAGTGATGACTGTTATTTTTGTTCTTGCAACGTACAAGGATTCAATTTGAAAAACAAAAAGGATATTTCTTACCCTAACAATCAATCAGCCATTCACCCTATTCCTCATGGACCTGGAGTACCAATACCCTCTCCTCCAGATTCTTTGGATGATATTTTAGATGATCACGAGACATTGGCTCAGCAAGGTGATAGTGAAGAAGACAGTGATTGCTACGATCCTGGCACAAACGATCCCATTCCATTCTCACAATGTGAACTGAACGATTTAGTTAGAGACCTAGGTCTTCCTAAAGACTCGGCAGAAGTTTTAGGATAAAGATTGAAAGATAAAAATATGTTGGCTCCGGGTACATCCTTTTCTTGGTATCGATCAAGGGAAAAGGAATTTGTATCTTTCTTCTCTCAAGAAGGTGACGGTATTTTTGCAGTGATGTTCCTGGACTTATGGCATGTTTTAAAATAGAATATGCTCCTGATGAGTGGAGACTTTTTATCGATTCATCAAAAAGAAGTCTTAAAGCAGTACTTCTGCACAATGGCAATAAGTATGCTTCTATGCCAGTTGGACACTCGGTGCACTTAAAAGAATGTTACGAAAACCTTGAAGGGGTTAAAAATGTTGAGAGAAAAAGCCTTGTGGATCCCAAAAAGGTGTTACTTCCACCACTTCACATTAAGTTGGGCTGATTAAACAATTTGTTAAGGCATTGCCAAAAGAAGGGGAGACTTTCAAATATCTTTGTGGGCAGTTTCCTGGTTTATCCGAGGCAAAGCTAAAGGAAGGAATCTTTGTCAGACCAGACATTAGAAAACTTATGAGAGATCCTAATTTTGTGGACAAAATGGAAACAAAAGAACAGGCAGCATGGACATCCTTTAAATTAGTTGTTACCGGTTTCCTAGGAAACAACAAAGATCCAAATTACAAGACCATTGTCACAGGCATGCTCGACAACTTTAATGCTCATGTTACAGCCCAGCTTCTTAAAGTTCATTTTCTCCTTTCACATCTTGATTACTTCCCTGCAAACCTTGGTGATGTAAGTGAAGAGCAAGGCGAAAGATTTCACCAAGACATCAAGGAAATGGAAAGAAGATATCAGGGAAGATGGAACGTCAACATGATAGCGGACTACTGCTGGATGTTGAAGAGAGATGATCCTGAACGAGTCCACAGCCGGAAAATATAGTTCTTGAAATATAGTTTAGAAGATGATTTATACAGTAAATAAAATTCTATAACGTTTGAAAAATGTGAAAAATTTGTCAAATTTTGTTATTTTACCCAAAAATAATCCCTTTTTTGTGAGAAAACCTGACGTGATAGAAAAAAATGGATTGCATTTTCGAAATCAGCACTGAGAAATACATAAAATACGGTTATCAAATTTAAAGTTTTTAAAAATATTTTTTGCGGACCTGTGTAATTAATCTATGGGCAGCACCAAGATATCACAGAAAATGTCATATTTAATGGGGGGAAAATGTTCTTTTCATGGTTTGTGATGTGATTTTCACTGCTGTGAATTTAGTAGGGTCCTATTTCTACTGTTTGAGGATGAACAACATTTTTTAGCAGTCATAAAAATTTACTCTTTTCATGGTCCTTTAAAATGGTTTTACAGATTACTGTGTATAATACGATGATTACTGTGCATAAGTGTCACCATTCCTTTATCATTTCTCTCAACAGCTATATAACAAATGCATTACTAGCTAGTTCAGTGACGTTAGAAAAAAATAACTACCTGTGTGTGTATAATGAGATTCAGAGAAAAGGATGTATAACTCAGTCTTTGTGTGTAATGAGACTGGGAGCCTGTTCAAAGACCCCAAAACAACCAAAACAACCAAGGCTGTATTATGTATCCAAATTTAAAAGGTAAAAAGGCTACCTGTAGGTTGTGTGTGTGTTTTAGGGCGTACTCACACTAGGCATGGTTTGCTGGTTCCGTGCTGGGGCCCGGTTATCCCCCCTCCCCACTCCCCCTCTGGCCTGCACTCACACTGCCTTCATCAAGCCGGCCCGAGCGTGCTCGCACAACACTATGGAGTTCACGATTCCCTTTTTACTGTATTTTTGGAGTCGTTTTGGGAGTGCAGAAACACGGTGCAAGCACAGATTTATCGATAATTTAACACAACGATTGTCTGCTAATCGCTTTGCCGCTATGACTGTTTAACGTGAGCATCGCATCACTGACGTCATGTTTGAGTTCCAGCGAAATGAACCAATCAGACGAGGCACCAAGCGGGCCCGGGCACGAATAGCGCTCACACTAGAAGCGAACCGTGCCCGAGTCCACGCGAATCGTGCCCTGGCCCACCTCTTCAAGCGGGCCCGAGCACGGTTAACTGATCCGGGCCCGGGCGGAGCGCTCACAGTAGCCAAACGAACCGTGCTTCGGCAGGGAACTGTGCCCGGGCCCGGATCACAGAGCCTAGTGTGAGTACGCCCTTAAATGGTTGCTAATTCATGTGGATGCTGAGGAATTTGTCACAGTTTAAAAAAATAACTTACCTCTTCAGAAGATCTCATCAACTGTCTCACTGTTAAACCAACTTCTTCAACATTCATGTAGGACTGCAAATGATTAAAATATTTTTTAAATTAATAATTATTTACTCTCCTTCAGCTCTCACTATTGTTAATGGCTGCTCTTGGTAACATACACTCAGTCATCTGCGATCATGAATGTCTGAGCTGATAGCCCAGATACCAAGAGTTATTTAGTATTTTCAGTCGGCTGTGCTTGCTAAGGCTAACTCGTTAGCATAGCTTACATTGCAGGGAGTCCAAAAGCTAGCGTAAAATGATTAACTTGCCAACAAGTTAGGAAACAAACTTTACTTTTTTGTAGATGTTTTTGGACTGTGGGGTGCTTCCTGCCGACGCTGCTTCCTGCCGACCGACGCTGTTGCGGAGCGAATTTTGAAATTGTTTTCTAAAATATAATAATCTATTTACGTGCTAATCTTTACCTTTTGCCTTCCTAGATAAATTTTACAGGTTTTATTCCGGCCGCTGACCAACTTTCTGCCTTCACAAATCAGCTAGCGTAAGTTTATATATCGGCTAGACACGGTAAGTGTTTTGATTTATTCATGGCTGGTGTTGGTTTGTTCCTGTGTTCGGAGTGTGGCATGTTTAGTCTAGACCCTTTCGCCACTGATAGTAATAGTCATAGCATTTGTGAGAGGTGCAAACTAGTGAATTCTCTCGTGGCGAAAGTGGAAAGCTTAGAGCGACGCGTCCACTCATTATTGAGGGATAGAGAGAGAGGGTCTGTAGTAGGTGTGGACGCGCCAGGGAGAACTAGTCCCTCCGCGACTCCGGCGATAGAGCCCTCACAGCGGGGCGAATGGGTGACGTCTCGGCGGCGTAGTCGGAGAGCGAGGGCTGCAGCTACCGCTAACGCCAGCGCTAGCCCACCAGAGCACCACTCCCCGGTTCACGTGTCCAACAGGTTTGCCCCGCTCAGTGTTACACCCGCTGAGGAGACTCTGGTCATAGGAGACTCTATAGTCCGACACGTGAAAGTAGCTGTAGCTGTAGGGGCACCAGCGGTTACAGTTAGCCGTTTACCGGGAGCCAGAGCGCCGGACATTAGTGGCAAACTTAGATTGTTAGCTCATAGGAGGTTTTCTAGGATAGTGATTCATGTAGGGGCCAACGATATACGTCTGCGGCAGTCAGAGTTGACTAAGGCTAATGTTAAAGAGGTGGTTAAATTAGCCCAGACGATGTCCGATGCCGTAATATGCTCTGGCCCCATCCCAATGCGGCGCGGTGATGAGCAGTACAGCAGGCTCACGTCGCTAAACCGCTGGATGTCCAAGTGGTGTTCAGAAAATCAAGTGGGCTTTATTAATAATTGGGAAGAGTTCGAGGGCAAGCCTGGTCTTTTAGGCAGGGACGGTGTCCACCCCACCCGGGATGGCGCTGCCCTGTTATCTTGCAGCATAGCCCATAGCCTGTTAGCTAGTCGGCAGAGTAGCACTAGGAGCTGCTGACTGTCCAGGGTCGCGACCAGGCCGCAGACTAACGGGTTAAACCTGTCTGCGAGCTGCTTAGAGGCATCACCAAGTTCCCTTAGGATTGAGACTGTGTCTGTGCCCCGGGTTAAACTAAATCATAAGAAAATAGTCCGCTAAATAAAAAAAAATAAGTTTTTAACTAATATTCAGACTTCACATCAAATTATTACAACCTATATGACCGATCTGAAAATTGGATTAATCAATATTCGATCGCTCAACTCAAAAGCAGTTTTTGTAAATGAACTTATAACAGACCAGAAAATTGATATTCTTTGTCTAACTGAAACGTGGGTTCAATCTGGTGATTATTTAACTCTAAACAAAGCCACTCCTGTGGGATATAGTTATATACATAGACCTAGACTGTCAGGCAGAGGAGGTGGAATATGTATAATCTATCGTGATTGTTTAGAAATTCATCAGAAATACTTAGATACCTCAAACTCATTTGAGATGCAGTCTATTAATGTAATTAGTCCATCTGAAAATAAAAGTACATTCTCCCTAACTAATGTATACAGACCACCAGGGCCTTACTCAGATTTCTTAAACAATTTCACCGATTTTGCAGCAAATTTAGCAGTATGTAGTGACAAAATAATAATGGTAGGAGACTTTAACATACACTTTGATAATGCGGAGGATCCACTGACAAGGGCTTTTACTTCTATATTGAACTCTGTCGGCATTAAACAAAACATAGTAGGACTTACACATTATCGAAATCATACCCTAGATCTAATATTAACGCTGGGTATCGACGTAGATAATATAAACATACTCCCGCAAACCGTAGCAATCTCCGAACATTATTTAGTAAAATTCGATTTTCACCTTAACATAAATACCCGCCCGTCTCCTCGGCAGTGTATAAAGCGCTCGATAAATTCATCAACAGCAACACAGTTTATTGAAACCCTCCCTGACTTAACTGCTTAAATACTATTTCTAAACTTACAAAAAATCAAGCAGGCACAGAACCTCAGATTCCAGTAAACCTCACTAGTAATGTATTTATAGATTTCTTTGATAATAAAATAGAGAATATTAGACAAAATATAAAACCCTTTATTAGCAATACAACTGGTATGTCATCTGGTTTGGTTGATATTGATTTAAATTACATACCGGGAGAAAAACTTGATGCTTTTCATCCACTCCCAAAATCAGAATCAGAGAAAATAATTTCTTCCTTAAATTGTACTACCTGCACATTAGACTCAGTTCCCTCAAAGTTATTAAAAGAGGTATTACCAGCTGTAACTGAACCTCTTCTAACTATAGTTAACTCATCCATTACAATAGGTCACATGCCCAAATCATGTAAATTAGCAATTATCAAACCTCTGATCAAGAAACCAAATCTTGATCCGACTGTGCTATCTAATTATAGACCCATTTCAAACACATCATTTATATCTAAGATCATAGAAAAAGCTGTTGCCCAGCAATTATGCCTATATCTGCATAGGAATAACACATTTGAAAAGTTCCAATCTGGTTTTAGGCCCCATCACAGTACTGAAACAGCATTAGTTAAAGTAACAAATGATCTCCTTGCATCAGATCAAGGCTATGTATCACTGTTAGTGCTTCTTGATCTTAGTGCAGCTTTTGACACAATTGATCATAGGATCTTGCTAGAAAGGTTAGAACGCTGGGTTGGAGTCTCAGGCACAGCCCTTTCATGGTTTCAGTCTTACTTAACAAATCGCTATCAGTTTTGTAGAGCTCAATAATATTTCATCCAAACGTACAATGGTTAAATATGGGGTCCCGCAAGGCTCCATCTTAGGGCCACTATTATTTACATTATATATGCTACCATTGGGCACAGTTATAAACAAACATGGTGTCAATTTTCACTGCTATGCGGATGACACTCAACTTTACATATCAGCCAAACCCGATGACAAACTCGGTTTAGGAAAAATTGAGGCCTGTGTAAGAGATGTTAAATGCTGGATGTCTCTGAACTTCCTACAATTAAATGAGGACAAAACAGAAGTTCTCCTTGTGGGCCCTAAGGCCGCAAAACAGAAAATTCCAAATTTAATGCTTAATCTTGCAGACTATCCCATTACACCTGGCACAGTAGCCAAAAACCTAGGCGTCATACTCGACTCCGACCTATCATTTGATAAATATATAGATAATACTACTAGGATAGCTTTTCTACATCTCTGCAACATTGCCAAATTAAGAAATGCATTATCACAGGATGATGCAGAAAAATTGGTGCACGCCTTTGTTAGCTCTAGACTAGACTACTGCAATTCACTACTGTCAGGATGTTCAAATAGGAATCTAAATAAACTTCAAGTAGTTCAAAATGCCGCAGCTAGAGTTCTGACCAGAACTAGAAAATTTCAGCATATTAGACCAGTCCTATCAGCCCTGCATTGGCTCCCAGTTAAATTTCGTATTGATTTAAAAATTCTATTATTAGCATATAAAGTACTACACGGGCTTGCTCCTGAATACCTCCAGGAACTTATTTCCTACTATGAACCCCCACGTCAACTAAGATCACAGGGTGCTGGTCTGTTATTAGTTCCACAAATTAACAAGGTAACAGCAGGGGGAAGAGCCTTTTCTTATAAGGCCCCCCAGCTTTGGAATAATCTTCCTAAATGTGTCCGGGACTCTGACACAGTCACAATCTTTAAATCTAGGTTGAAAACCCACTTATTTAGTCTAGCGTTTGATAATTAATATCCCCCTTAGATAAAGGTACAGATCCAGGGGTTCATAGACGAAGGGTTTTATGGTAGACTGGGGTGCTGGTGCTGTCATCCTGTCACTGCTCGTGGTCACTCAAGTTTGTTGACAGTGCAGTGGATGGATGCCATTGTCTCAGAATGCCCCCAAGCCTATGTTACCTTCTGGTTCTGCCTTTTTTTTTTTTTTTTTTTAGCTAGGCTGTAATAATTTAACTTAGTGCCGGAGTTGCTGCCACACTCCAGAAATGTTTATAATTTTACCTGTCCTGTATATGTCCTCATACAGAGCTAATTTTCCCTGTTTCATTTCTCCACATGGCTGCCCGCCTGCTTGAGGAATAATGAGATGAGGAGAGACAAGCGATCCATCCTGGCCGGCCACCTCCTGCCTAACCGGATGCCTACACCATGATGGGCATTATTACATCTTTTTCGGTCTAAATGGACATTATTGCATCTTTTACATTCTGTCTACATTCTGTCTATATTGTTGTTGTTGTCATGGTGACCGGTGTCGGCCAGAGGAGGATGGGCTCCCCCCCCTGAGTCTTGGTTCCTCTCAAGGTTTCTTCCTCATGCAAAAAACTAGGGAGTTTTTCCTTGCCACTGTCGCCTTTGGCTTGCTCACTGGGGGCTAGGACTCGGCACTTGTAAAGCTGCTTTGTGACAACTGTTGTAAAAAGCGCTATATAAATAAAATTTGATTGATTGATTGAGATGTGAACACTCCCTTTTATTCGCCATCGTTCACTGAAACAGCAGCGCAAATAAGGAGATAATGCTCCTTATGTGCCACTGTGTGTACTGCGGCAGCAGCAGCCGCAGTGAATATTTCAACTACGACAAAATATGATGATACGCCTGGCATAACAACAAATATGATGATATGACCGGCATAACAACAAATATGATGATATGACCGGCATAACAACAAATATGATGATACGACTGGCATAACAACAAATATGATGATACGACTGGCATAACAAATATGATGATACGACTGGCATAACAAATATGATGATATGACTGGCATAACAAATATGATGATACGACTGGAACAACAACAAATATGCGACATATATCCACGCATTCTACAAAACCGGGAGATTTAGTCTAACTTGCTCAAAGCGTGAGACTTGAGAATATTGTTTACAAATAAAATTATTATTATTATTGTCATGTAATCAGAATAACCATACCTAGCCACGGCATGTTTAACGGCTTCGGCTCTTTCGGCAGGATCTTAGAGCAAGATTCAAGTCTGCATTTATCAGTAATTTGATGCAGCGCGATCAAGCTAATTGTGCCATATAATTTCTTAGCTATTCACACCAGCAGAAAACAGTGTTCGATTACAACAAATATAGTATAGTAAAGGAAATATACAAAGAGCAAGATTCAAACTTTCATTTATTAATTTTTATTGTTTGGCAGGACTCATTAGAGAAACAATCATCTCTACGTCTGCTGCTACGTGCGCTTGAATTGTAACTTGTGAAACACGAGTCTACAAATTTTTTGCTGTTTGTTGTAGGATCGGTAACATATACAGTCCACTTTAACTTTGAGTTTGCCTTGAGGTTGTATCACGGTGAGCATGGGGGGGTTGAGCCGCTTTCACCGCATTCAATATCATTACCAAGACAATGGGCGTTAACATAAGTTAACATGTTGAACTTCAAGTTTATGTGAACATCACAAAGAAGAGCAGACTGTGCTAAATAAATGTTTAAGTTCTTTAGTTTTGTGTATTGATTTTTATTATAGTATTTTATTAGTTTTCAAATAAAAACAATGTAAATATCGGCTTTACATATCGGCCATCAGCCACTACTGCCATCCAAATATCGGCATCGGCCATCAAAAAACCCACATTGGTCGATCACTACTACAGGATATATCTTATTTATTACTAGGGGTGTATTCAACTATGGATTTTCATAGTCGAATCTGATTCGTCAGCTTTTCCCTTTAGTCGACTAATAGTCGAATCGGGTTTATTTTTTTATTTAGAGCACCTTAAATGGGATCCCGTTCTCATTCAGGACTTTTTTCCTCTTCAAAGTAAAAACCTAAAACACTCAGATAAATGAATAAACACGGTAGGTTGGCTTTATTCAGCTTTTATTTATTTACTTATTTATTTTTTTATGAAACGTTAGAGAACATTAACCGTCAGTGCGCATTGCGCATATCGAACTGTCAGACAGGTACTGTGCAAAATGTCAAAAATATTTTAAATAAAATATGCCTGCCTGAAAATATAAAAAAATTGCTACACAACAGCAAAAAATATAAGGAAAGGTTCAAGTAACAGGGTTTAAAAGCAAACAACAACAAAAAATGTTTATAGGCCTACTTGCCAAGACGCACCAAGATGAGACGACATGACCGAAACAACAAACAAATGCCTTACGCGTTTTAAATGATATGCCATGTTGGTTGTTGTCGTGCGAAATGAAAGACGTTGATGACATAACTTGCACTTTACTTTGTTTGATTCATTTTTATCTTTTTCAAAATACTTTAAGTTTTTTAGTAGCCATTATCAGAGGTGGGTAGGAACGCGTTACATTTACTCCGTTACATTTACTCGAGTAACTTTTTGGACAAAAATATACTTGTAAGAGTAGTTTTATTATGAACGACTTCTACTTTTACTTGAGTAAATATGTGCTGAGAAAAATGCGACTTTTACTCCGTTACAATCAGATTAGGGCTGCACGATGAATCGTATTTTTATCGTTATCGCGATGTGAAGTTTCACGATAAACACATCGAAAGAGCCACGATAACTCCTTGAATAACAGCAAACTCAAATTGCATTATCCTCGTCTAGCAATAGAGGGAGCTATTCGCGCTGCAGACTATGATCATGTGACGTAAGTAGGCAAGAGGCAGAGTGAGGTGAACACGCTCATCAGACACGCGATTTGGTTTAAGCCTGGTTTACACTTGACGCAGCTTAAACCAAAGGTTCTGTGCCTGCTTGACGTAATCACGGTGGCTTCGCCCGTGCGCGATGGTCTCGCGCGCTGTCGATTCACGAGGTCGTGCACCTCTTGAATTTTGTAAGTTCGCGCGCGCCGCGTCTCAGCGCAATGAGAACAGTCATGTTTGCCGGGTTCATACGTCATACGTACGTCACTTTCAAGGTCCATTTCAATAATTCCCAGCTCGTTAAACTTAATTGAATTAAATATTTATACATATACTCTAAATGATTCGAAATAATTCACTTTTTTTTATCACATTAATGGTTGTTTATTTTCAAAACGCCCAATCTTAACGTCTTCACGTTCTTTCATACGAGAGGCTCGTATTTGTTAATGTAATTACAAGAGAACTGTTCAGTCAGACAGATATTTGTTGTGAAACGAAGTAGTTACAATTTCAAGTACTTTAGCCTAAATTCCAGCACTTTTCAAACCTGATACACAAAGCAACATTAAAATTGGTCAGGTAAATGTTCATTCCCCTGTATTTGAGTGGTGTTTTTTCTATACTACTAGGCCTACATATTGTTTCGGACAACACTGCAAAGAATGTGACACGGCAAGATTAAACGCTTCCGTCGTTCGCGGACGTTTACGCGAGGTGTGCGGAGTCGCGCTACGGTCACTCGTGAAAGTATAAACCTAGATTGAATCTATTGTTGAATAAACCTGCAAAATATTTGGAATTATTCTGGATTCATTACACAGTAAAAAAAAAACTAATTAACGTGCTGCTGTTCAGAGAGACACTACATCTCTGTATTTTAATCTTAATTTATCGTGGTTCACATCGATATCGGGATATCCAACAATGTTATCGCACATCGTAATTCTAGTCCATATCGTGCACCCCTAAATCAGATTTGCGCCGCGCACTACCGTTACTTTTGTTTTGTAAATAATTATTATCAGTGAGAAGACTGACCAACGTCTCGTCACCCGAGTATGAGTGACCAATCAAATGAAGCCGGTCAGTCACGTGATCACATACGCAAACTTTCTCAACCGGTAGCAAGAAAGTGACAGAAAACCTCCCGAGCATCCCTGACCTCATACAGCCAATGTTTATATTACAAACGTGTAAAAGGACAGTTAATGCGATGTCAGTTGCGTCTGCCAAAACGTGTTGACATTTCAGCCTACAAGAACAAGGGGGGGGGGGGATATCGCGATCAATCGATCGCCGGTGGTTGACGTCAGAGCGAACTAGTAACTCATTGAATCATAGATGTGGATCAGAAGTAAATAAACTGGATTTTTTTTCGGCGTGAGATATCGGAAGTGTGGCGTGAGAGCGTGTAAAAACAGTCAAATGCGTGTGTCTCACGCTCAATGCGTGAGAGTTGGCAACTCTGCGATGCGATAAGTTTGCCGTATGTATAATTTTGTGTAATGCTATATCTCTGAGGCATAACGTTTGTATTATGTAATTATTAAATGTAACGCAGTGCAATACTAAAAACCAGTTCACGCAATATATGATGATTAAGTTTGCTATAAATTGATTCAGTTGGCGTCAAGTTGTAGCTACACGTATTGGCTGACAGTCTCATCAGTTAGTGCCTTTGTGGAACACATTAAAGTTACACATGCCTAATAATTAGGAACAAAACAAAATACATATTATTTATATATTATATTTATAATAAATAATTTGTTATCATTAAAAGTCATTGTTTCCAGTAATTCAATTTCCCATGATGTAATTTATTGACACGAGACAGTACTCATGCATTTACTCACTACTTGAGTAGCTTTTAATCAAAGTACTTTTTTACTTTTACTCAAGTAAATTTTTTGGATGCATACTTTTACTTTTACTTGAGTAACATTTGTTTCAAGTAACAGTACTTTTACTTGAGTAAAATTGTTGAATACTCTACCCACCTCTGGCCATTATAATCTCGGCAGATGCTGCGTATTGTGTAGCGTGTTCAGCTCCGCTCGTTTGGATTGTGCAACTGCAGGGTGTGATTTATTATTGTGTAGTAAGGAAGATGCCTATTGTTAATGCGCAAACATCATTTAAAAATATTTATTAACAGAAATTAGGATGATTTTATTTCACAAAAGGCTATATATGACGAAACCAAGACAACCCATGTAACAACTAATGCTTAGCAGCATCCTTGGGCACTGCCATGCAGTTAGAATAGTACATTCGACTATGACGTTCATAGTCGACTAGGGGGTATAGTCGACTATAGTCGAATCAGCGACTATTGCACGTCACCCCTATTTATTACCTTACTTATTAATTTGAAATGAGTCTCTTTTACTTTAGAAGATATGGGCCATTTGACAAGCCATTGTGGTTTTATAATTTGTATTAGGATGTTTCTTGAAAGAATCTCTATTACATCTTTTGTTTTGTCTCATAACATCAGTGATAATCTTGTTATTACACTTGAAGTCAACTAAGTTAGTCATTCACTTTTAACATGGGCATCGAAACAGTCAACTCTGAATATAAAATGACATTTTTGATTAATTGAATTAATGCTAAAGGAATCACTTTGCAGACTTTAAAATCTTTATAACAACCAACATATCAGATCATATTTTTCAACAAAGGATGAGAAATTTAAAACATTATGACAATCTTTTTCGTAGCAATCTTTTGTAAATATTGACTTCCTACCAACTGTGCCCTATTATTCCTTGACTGTGGTCTTCATCCATGTGATATTTCAAACCCCCCAAAATATTCAAGGACCTTCAAGGACGGCTATCTTTTATGCCTGTTTTCAAAAACTTTCCAGGGCCTTGAACTTTTTTTTTTAGATTCACAAACTTTCAAGGATTTCAAGGACCCGTGGAAACCCTGCATCCACTTTATTCCAACTATTCCTCAACGTAGATCTCCATGTCATTTCTTATTAAACGCCATGTAATTTTTACAGCGTATCTGTAAAAGCTGTAAAAGGTGTTTGAGATCTGCTGTATAGGCCAGGTCTACTGCCATCTTCTGGTGAAATATAAAATAGATTTGAGTATGAGTGTATTAATGATGGGAATTATGGCTCTTTGACGGGAGCAGGATCTTTTAGCTCCGTTCCTTTTAAAGAGCTGTTCAAAAATGTCTGTTCTTTTTATTTATTTTTTTTAAGGTAGCAGGAGGCGCTACTGGGTAAATTATAAGACTTGTTAAACCATTATATTAATAGTTTATGAAGGATTCTGTAACGAATATTTTAATAATAAAAATATATTTGTTGGCAAATACATTTTAATAACAATAGCCTAGTTAAACAATTTGATAAAAATAACAGCAAATAAATAAAATTTGTATAATCTGTTTAATTTGTAGCCAAACTGGGCCTACATTTCAAGCATTAAAAACAAAAGAAATTTTATCAAATTACATTTTGTAGCACTGCTCATTTGCTGAACTTTCTCAGTAGCTCAACTACGGCTCAATCGCGCACATGTGCTCGCTCTCTGTGCGTGGAGGGTCGCACGTGCTCGCTCTCTGCGCATTGAGGGCAATACTGAAAGTGGTTTCGGAATTTAACTTCAACAGTAAACAGCTCTCACTAAGAGTCCCTCTACTGATGCGAAGCAGAATGGGTGGATTACAGCTGATTTTAAAGAAATAAACACAAATAAATACACTTAAACGGCTCCCAGAGGTGCGGTTCATTTTAAAGAGCCGTTCAATAGAATCAGATTGTTTGCGAATACTACAATACTACTATCAATACTATAATACAAAACTACTATCAATACTACAGTGTATTGATACGGTGGGCAACAGTGCTGGCGGGCCGGATATTGTCCCCCGGGCCAGAGCACAGACACAAACATAGACCAAGAGATTAGGGAGAGCATAGAAGAGAGAGACAAGAGAAGTGTAGAAACACACAAGCAGTGGTAGAAACACTGACCTGCATAAAAAAGGGAAACTAATCAGACTATGAGACCAGAGACAGCTGGAAACAATAAACAGGGAGCGAACAAACCGAAGAAAAACTGTGGCAATGACAACAAAGCCGGGGATAAAGGAACACAAACACTAGACTGACAGGTAGAGGCGGAACTAGACTAACAAGCTTCAGTTTAATTCCTTTCATTTTAGGCAGTACCATAGACATACTTAATCTAAAACCTTCAGAATAGTTTGATATAAAGAGAATTATCAAGCTACATAAATCACCAAATAGGGTAAACATGCCTATTAAGCTCACCCAAATCTAAAATGTGATGTATTCAAAGCGAAAGTCATTCTGTTTAGCAGATGTTAAAAAGTTTAAATGAAATATTAATCTTTCATGTAACAATGTTAATTTTAATGTTAATAGTTTTACAATTTATAATAAAGTTTAAAAGTCAAAAGTCTGAGGCATGCTTAATGGGTACAGCTCACAAGAATTTTACATTTAAAGTTATTGTTAATGTAAATAATTTCAATTATTTTTTAAATTTAGACATGGAAAGTCTATAAAGATAAGATATTGCTAATTATTGTACCTTCATTTACACAGAAAACTGACAACGATTGTTTTTAGACCATTAATGAACTATTCACATAGGCAGTCTATAAGTTAGCTTAAAGGGAGCACCCTGAGCTTAATCGGGGCAGAAATCCTTTCGCAGTTAAAAATATAATGGACTTTATTTTAACATCAGTATTTTGTCACAAAAGTGTTCTTTACCGTGTACTATATAATCATATACTGTTTGTAGTGAAGCTAGAAATACTGATTTGTTTATACTTAAGCTTTTCTCCAATGTGCTCACAATGTACTCCAGTTTGTATGCTACTGTACCCTTTAAGCTCATGTAAAAATGATAAAAATCTTTTTTTAAATCATGCAACCTACAAACATTATTTCTCATCCATTTGGAAATAACTGATGTGCTAAATAGTAAAGCACAAGAAATTATGTGCGATTTAATATATTTGTGTATTCAGCAATGTCACGTATGGCTACGCTCCCTCTCCTAGCTGTCACTCTGGGTTCCCTCGTATCTGTTGTTCCTTGCCCGTTAGCCCCGCCCTGCTTGTCTGTCTGCCACAGGGAAGAGGGAACATTGACAGGATTTTTTCAGAATATGCAGCAGCATGATTGGCTTTTAAATGCATGAAATATAAAAAAAAACGACATGTATTGATTTAGTTATCAAGCAGTATAATAACTTGTTTCTTTATTAGCATAATTTGTGTTCAAAGTTGCAAGTGTGCTTAATAGGAGCGTTTACCCTAAATTATCGCTTTGGTGAATTATCTCTTCAGATGGGAAGACTTAACTGACTTGTGCTCATGGTGATATAAGAACTAGTTTTCCCACCCTAAATTTAAATGATAAACTTATATATAATAATAATAATAGAATTTTATTTATAAGCGCCTTTCAAGACACACAAGGACACTTTACAAGGAAATAAACAACAAGAGTTTATATAATAATTAAAAAGGATTAGAATAAATCACCAACCATTTAAAATAATTAAATAAATAAAAACATTAGAAAGAAGCAGCAGACGAGAAAAGACACACACACACACACAAACACATAAGCGAACATACATATTTAAGAAGGCAATACTAAAAAGGTATGTTTTTAAAAGCTTCTTAAAAGTAGTTAATGATGTACATGTACGGAGGTACAGCGGGACGGAGTTCCATAACTTTGGACCAACAACACTGAACGCTATTTTACCATACATATGGAGTTTTGCAGAGCGTACAGATAGTAGGTGAGCATCTGCAGACTGAAGTGAGCGTGATGGAGTATGTAGACAGTAAGCCAGAAAGATAACAAGGAGCCAGACCATGCAGGGATTTAAAAACCAAAAGCAATATTTTATACTGTATAAGGTATTGAACCGGAAGCCAGTGCAGGTCTTTTAATATGGGGGTAATGTGTTCCCATGTCCTGGTGCGCGTGAGTACTCTAGCTGCCGAATGCCGATATTCGGTGTCGCTGATAAATAACAAAAAATTTGACAAAACAGACGGGTTTAAAACTCAAATGCTGATCCCACAGATCTCAAAGACCGTTACCAAAACTACATGCACTCTAGGTAACCAACATGCAAGCTTGAAATAATGCATGCTATTCCAGTCATTTATTTTGTCTGCACTGAAACAGGAATTAATGGTAAAAACACATTATAAGACTCTGAAAGACCAAAGTCTGAAAGTTACAAGGTTGCTGGTGTAGGTCCACCATGTTATATCAAGACTAAAGTCAGTGCAGCTGTCTACCTGGACATTTTTAGAGCATTTCATGCTTCCCTCTGTCGACAAGCTTTTTGGACTACCAGCAGGACTTGGCACATGTACGTACTGCCAAAAGTACAAATACCTGGCTTAATAACCACAGTAACGCTGTGCTTGATTGGTCAGCAAGCTCGCCTGACCTAAACATCATAGAGAATCTATGGGATATTGTCAAGAGCAGGATGAGAGTCACCAGACCCAACAATGCAGTCGAGATGAAGGCTGCTATCAAAGCAACCTGGGCTTCCATAACACCTCAGCAGTGCCACAGGCTGATCGGCTCAATGCCACGCCGCATTGATGCAGTTATTCATGCAAAATGATCCCCACAAAGCCACCAATTCCTTAGAAATATTTGTTATAAGATAGTAGTCTTTAAAAAATAAGCTATGGACAATTATTCCACCAAATGAAGGGGAATGTATATGTACAAAACGTTATAATTGATAAAACATAATAGCATAAAATAAATTAAATCGTACAGTAAAGCTACTGTACTGTATAATAAATATAACATGAGTATAATACTCTCAATAACATTGTTAGCCATCACCAGTCATGTGAACATGTGTACTGCGCATGCTCCGCGGGAAGCTTTGTTACTGCACCAGTCGACAACTCTGACCGAGATAAAATGTCGGAGAAATTGTATATTTTTGTTTTGTACGCAGTAAATGAATGATATTATTTCCTGTTTAACCAGTTATGTCCGTGTTCAGTGAGTTATTCCTTTTCGCCGGTGTATTACCCGAAGCGCACGTCAATAACTATAACAAAACTACTAGCATACTACTACTAACTAGCTTTTTTCTTTGTCACTGAGCTACTAAACAAAATAATCAAATGTAGTAATATTTGTATAGTAACAAATAAGATATCTGGCTGGGTTAGTTAGCGGTAGAACATCTATTATAAAAACAGTTTACAACATTGAATTTTCAACCAACTTAGCCATGACACGAGATTCAATTGTGAGGTACCGGAACGAACAAAATAATCTGGTTAAAAATGTTGCGTGTTCGTGTTACGTACTACTAAGTTAAGTACTTACATAAGGTCAACCAGTAGTCCAACACGTCCAGACACCAACACAGTAGACTAATAGATGCAACACAACTAAACGACGGATGCTGATATTAAAGTTAAGAAACCTGTGGTCTGAAATGCTCGATGGCGACGGGTCTGGCTGCAGAAGGCTGGGCGAGCTCCAGCTGGAGGTGGCTCCACGTTGGGGCAGGAAGTGACGTAACTCCGAAAATTACAATACTCAGGTTTTCCTTACTTGTTTTGTGAGACGCATTTTGAATGAAGGTAAGTATCTTAAGGTTAAAATAGTTTATTTAAATATTATATATTTATTGAACTCTACAGCTTGAGTGAATAAAAGCTAAATAAAAAATAAAGTCTATTGAGACCTGTTTTGTGCATTCCAGTGTTCTGGACTGTTTGAGTGCTCTTTAGTCATAATCCATTTATTACTATCATATGAAATATTGGCCCTCATCTGACCAGTAAAATTTAGTCTAGCTTAATAATGTAGTTAGTGTCACCACTTTAGCTAGCATTGTCACTAATCATTCAGTAAGGTAATTCTTATAAATGAAAAAAAATATTCTAAAAACAACAAAACTTTCATTTTTTACAGAGTAAACCTTTGATCAAAATATCTTCAGTTATCCAACTTTTGTTAATATTTTCATGTCTTAATCATTTTAAACTGGGCTACTATATTATATTATTACGGAGCAACATATTTCAGCTAATAATTTTAAAAAGTCATAGTGAAGTTTAAGACATACAACTTGTCATTTTGTAGGTGAACATCTGTTACTGACTGATGTTCGTTACAGGACACTGCCATCAGTTCATTACTTCAAGCTGAGCACAAATGACAGACCATTATAGGTTTCTGAAGCCTGTAAATGCTTACGTCATTACATGCACCACAGGTTGTTGCCTTATACTGTTAGTTGAGAAGCATATTGTGATAGAGATTTTGTGCTCATTTCAACACATGTTCTACCAATCAGCTATAATTACATTGTCGATCTCACACAGAATCACCTGACTTAGTCAAAGTTGCTGCAATTAATATTTAGATGGAGAATCATGTCAGTGTATTCATTTAACATATTGGCACAACATATGTGTATTGTAATAGGTTTCTTTGTGTGCATAAATAATTCTAGGTCACGTTACTTTAGTGTCATAAGCTGAACCATATACATCACCCTAGTTATCCCATGCTTTAAAACAATATAAATATTTCCAGGTAATTTAATCTTGCATTACAAATGGAAATGTTTAGGGATCTTCAGATTATATTAAGTCAGTGAATTTGACATTTATGGGAATGCATATCCATTTGGGATTTTGATGGACACAGTTGCATGACACCTCATGCACTACTGTTAGGAACAGCACGTGACCACCCGATTATTCCATACACCTGCTGCTCGTTACTCCACATTTCACGAATACTTAAGCTTCCCCCTCTCACTTCCGAGTTGCGAAGTATTGTTGGCATGCCACTTACCAAGCTTTATCTCTCCGTGATTGATCTCCTGTGTTCTGACCTCTGCTCTCGTCCCAGACCTCGTTCCCAGCCTAGCCCTTGTAACCTGTCAGCCCTCTGTCTACCCGGCGTGACCTTGGACCGTCCTGACCTCGACCACCGCACCCATACACCTCACACACTCTGCGGAGTTATTCACCTGTTCGAGTACTCCGTATTCACGTCACAAATAAAAACTACTTCATTTCTCAGTTGGATCCGTGTCTGCCTGGTTGGATCGTTACAACTACCCTCTGTATGCTGCAGTATTGTAGTTTTTGTTAGGTGTAAATAAAAAATGTTTCACATATTGTATATATTGTATTGTATATATTGCTGACATTAGAATGATAACGTTATAACTAGTGCTGTCAATTCCAGGTGCCGCGATTAAAAGTCCTCACCAGGATTTTGCTCAAGCTTGCTAGATTTTCTAATTAGCAATCCAGGTAAAATTAGTGGAATCAACACAATCCAGGAAGCCTGAGAAGAAAAAAAGAAGAAAATTCTAAAGAAGAAATTGGTCTGGGTGATGGTGTCTAAATGTCCCTGGACGCTGTCTCCGGTCTGTGAGATAGGTAGACAGACAGATAAAGAGATAGATAGATGCCATGTTATTGATGTGATGCTGAGAGGGATCGCACAGAATGTCCACATAACACAATTGGTACTTAAAATATACTGTTGACTGTTATTCATGAAGAGATACAAGTACATGTACATCACCTGAGTATCAGCCCCAACATCAATGTAGCAGTGAGCATGCAACATATATTCAACACAATGGCACTCTCATAAATAGTAAGTATATTTATGATGAATGTGTAGCAGTAGGCTTGTTGGCATGCCAATGCCAAGTTTCAAAAGCAGTAAGAATGAACCAGGTAAGTATTTACTGTGTGTGTGTTTGTGTGTGTGCGTGCCAGTAGGCTTGTCTCTAACCTTTAGGAACACCACAAGTCGTTCAATGGCTTGTGCAGCTGAGAGTCTCCCTGGTTTTCTGCAGCTTTGGGAAGTAGGATGGACTAAATACAGCAACAACACCAGCGATGATGGGTCACTGTCCCAATGTAAGTGAACATTAAAAAAGAAGGCAAACAAAGAGCAAAATGAATCAGTGTTCAAGTTAACACAGTGGGAGGATATTTTATGATTTTATAGAGATTCAGTGATTTAACCCTTGTAAGGTGTTTGTGTTTGTTTCATACAGGGTGTTAGGGTCCATTGGACACAGGCCTATTGAAAATCATTGAAATATCATTTTAATAGTCAAATGAAGACAAAAGTCAGGACGCCTGTGCATCCTCATGTTCCCCTTTTGACCATCAATTTGCCTTGTTTCCAGTTAGATTTGAGGGCTAAAATTATTCTGGGCCAGGCTAAAACAGGTTTATCTTACATATAGGAACTAGTTATGTATGGTGCAATTTAGTTTTGCCTGGCCCAAGACCTTACAGGCATACAGCAGGCCTCTGAACTTTCCCCTCTGATCCATTTCACCTGTGCACTTAACTACTCAATATGCCATGTTTCCAGTTAGATTTGAGGCATAAAATGATTCTGGGCCAGGCCAAAATCAAGTTGCTCATACATATAGGAACTAGTTATGTATGATGCATGTGTTATTTGTCTGGCCCGACGCCTTATAGGCATACAGCACACCTCTGAAATTGCCCCTCTGAACCATTTCAGTGCGCTCTCTGTGCGCTTAACTACTCAATATCCCGTGTTTCCAGTTAGATTTGAGGTATAAAATGATGTTGGATCAGGCTAAAATCAGGTTCCTCTCTTAGGGAGTGACCTGTTCTTCATGATGCATTTGTTATTTTTCTGGCCCACCATCAATAAGGCTTTCAATAAGCCTCTGAAACTGCCCCTTTAAATGCGTTCACCTATCTGCCCACTGCTCAATATGCCATGTTGTGTGCTGGTATTTCTTCTTCCGATTATTTGTGTTCTAGAACAGAATTTCTGTGTTTTTGGTTTTCAAAATCTAAGAATATGTTTCCTTACGTTAGAAATGCTGACGAATTCAATCATCATGTACAAATTGCATACAATTGAAACGACTTGAAATAGAAACCATTTTACAAATGAAATGCTTTTATTATATTTTTATTTTTTACATTCACAAAATCAGTATGGGAAACAATAACCTCTTAAATGTTTGCTCCTACGCTCGTTTAATGTAACGTTTAATCTATCACTTTTAAACAAAGTGCGCAGCAAACACGCATCGTGAACACACCCTTTTTGAATAAGTAACCAACTTCAGCCGCCGAATACGGAGCTGTGAATAAGTAACCAAACGAATCTCAAACTGCGAATAAGTAACCAACTTCAGCCTCGTCACAGACTTAGAGGTTTTATTATTAACACTTACACATTGGAAGCGGTCGGTCAAATAAGATCTAAACCAGGAGAGTGCGACTCCTCTAATCCCTACCCAGTGACGGACTTAGAAATTTGGGGGCTCAAGGCGAATTTAGCTAGGGGGCCCATCAACATTAATATGCGAGAAATAAGTCAGCTAGTCAGGGGGCCCCTACAGTGGGCTGCAGTGGGAGGGGCCCAAGGCAGTTGCCTAGCCACGCCTCTATGCAAAGACTGCCTCTGTCCCTACCGTGTTTTCTAGTTTATCCAGCAAAATGTTGTAGTCTACAGTATCAAAAGCTGCACTAAGATCTAACAGTATAAGGAACGAGACGAGCCCATTATCGGGCGATATTAGTAAATCATTCACTACCCTGATTAAAGCTGTTTCAGTGCTGTGGTTCGGTCTAAATCCTGATTGGAACTTTATTACTGGCTGAACATATTAAATCCTGTAGACTACATATACAGGTGCATCTAAAAAATATATCATCGATAAGTTAATTTATTTCAGAAATTCAATATGAAAAGTGAAATCTATTTATAGTTCATAACAAACAGAGCGATTGTGGGGGAAGGTCGATTTCAATCGTTTATTTCTGTTATTGTTAATGATTATGGCTTACAACCAATGAAAACCCAAATTCATTATCCCAGAAAATTGGAATATTATATAAGACCAACTGAAAAAAATGATTTTTAATACAGAAATGTTGGTCTACTGAAAAGTATGTAGAGTAAATGCACGAAATACTTGGTCGGGGCTCTTCCTGAAAAAAATATTGCATCCGCCTGTGGCAGTATGAGCCTGTGGCCTTCAACTTGTCTGCATTGTTGGGTCTGGTGACTCATCTTACTCTTGACACGGGTTTTCTTCGGTTTGTTCGCTCCCTGTTTATTGTTTCCAGCTGTCTCTGGTCTCATAGTCTGATTAGTTTCTCTTTTTATGCCGGTCAGTGTTTCTACCACTGCTTGTGTGTTTCTACACTTCCCTTGTCTCTCTCTTCTATGCTCTCCCTAATCTCTTGGTCTATGTTCGTGTCTGTGGTCCGGCCCAGAGGACAATATGCGGTCCGCCAGCACTGTTGCCCACAGTATCAATATACTGTAGTGATGGGTCATTCGCAAACGATCTGATTCTATTGAATGGCTCTTTAAAATGAACGAAATGAATGAGTCGCACCTCTGGGAGCCGTTTAAATGTATTTATGTGTTTGTGTTTATTTCTTTCCAATCGGCTGTAATCCACCCATTCCGCTTTGCATCAGTAGAGGGAATCATAGTGAGAGCTGTTTACTGTTGAAGTTAAATTCCGAAACCACTTTCAGTATTGCCCTCCACGCGCAGAGAGCGAGCACGCGCGACCCTCCACACGCAGAGAGCGAGCACGTGCGAGCGAGCCATAGTTGAGCTACAGAGAAAGTTCAGCTCATGAGCAGCGTAAATGTTTAGTAAAATTTGTTTTAAATTGTTTTTAATACTTGAAGAGTTATACAACAGATTATACAAATTAGATTTATTTGCTGATATTTTTTAATCAAATTGTTTAACTAGGCTATTGTTATTAAAATATATTTGCCAACAAATATATTTTTATTATTAAAATATTTGTTACATAATCCTTCATCAACGATATTAATATAATGGTTTTCATAGATTAGCCTAATTAATATTAATATCGATAAGCCTCCTGCTACCTTAAGAAAAATAAATAAAAAGAACAAAGACATTTTTGAATGGCTCTTTAAAAGGAACTGAGCGAAAAGATTCAGCTCCCTTCAAAGAGCCATAATTCCCATCATTAACACACTCGTACTCAAAGCTATTTTATTTTTCACCAGAAGATGGCAGTAGACCTGGCCTATACTGCAGATCTCAAACACCTTACAGCTTTTACAGATACGCTGTATGACATGGCGTTTAATAAGAAATGACATGGATATCTATGTTGAGGAACAGTTGGAATAAAGTGGATGTGTTGGATCAACATCACATGTGCATGTTTTTACCTGCATTTTTTAAATCATCTTTTTAAAATATGGAAGTGTGAAGTATGAAGTGTGAAAATTAAAAATATTTTATTCGAATAATTTGCAGAATGTTGAAGAAGTTGGCTTAACAGTGAGACAATTGATGAAAACTTCGTAAGAGGTGAGTTATTTTTTAAAACTATGACAAATTCCTCAGTATCCAGATAAATCAACAACCATTTAAAACCAGAGTTGTATAATCTAGGTTCAGAAAGTAAAAGTCCTCACCAGGATTTTGCTCAGGCTTCCTGGATTGTGTTGATTGCACTAATTTTACCTGGATTGCACTAATTAGAAAATCTAGCAAGCTTGAGCAAAATCCTGGTGAGGACTTTTACTTTCTGAACCTGGATCATACAACTCTGTTTAAAACACACACAAAACCAACAGGCCCAGTTTTACCCTTTGGATTTGGATACGTAATGCGGTCTTGGTTGTTTTGGGTGTTTTGGGGTCTTTGAACAGGCTCCCAATCTCATTATACACATAGGCTGGGTTATACATCCTTTTACACAGTATTAACACAGTATCTCTGAATCTCATTATACACACACAGATAGTTTTATTTTCCAACTTCTCTGAACTAGCTAGTAATGCATTTGTTATATAGCTGTTGAGAGACATTTTCCCCATTAAATATGACATTTTCTGTTGGTGCTGCCCATAGATTATCTGATGCAAAGAGACACAATAATTTAAAAGATCAAATCACACTGCTGGAACTCATAAGGAGCTTCAACAGACCAAAGCAGCTCTGCAGCACCATGAGAAAGAGAGGAAGGAAAACAACTTTGAATATGAATATGAAGTTGATGAGCCCTACAAAATAAAAGTCCTTATAGCCTGAACAGTGGCACTGGATCAAACAGAGAGTGACATGTATCACAAATTGGACAAGTGTTTTCATTTTAGTGAAGGAATGAAGCCTAGCTTCACGACACTCCTGTTTCCTGTTTCACCGGCAGCACGCTCGCACGCAAACGCGGATTCACGTATCACATTAGCATAGCTTAGCTATAGCCTAATACACTTACATTAAACACTACAATCAGTATAATACACTTACCGACATCTGATTATTTTATCTCGTTTCTGTTTTCTCCCCGTCTCTTTCTTTCTCCCTCTGTTTTCTCCCCCTGTTTCTTTCTTTCTCCCTCTGTTTTGTCTCCCCTGTTTTTCATGGCTACCGCGGAGGAACGGGCTCTCGTCAAGCTCGGCTCGGAGCTGGAGAAGTTGGGTCGGCAGATCCAGCGTCTTCTAGAGAAGCAAGCGGAGCTCACCCAGGAGAAGACCAGGCTCGAGGCCGCCCACGACACTGCCTACTCGGCCGTCTCCACTCCCTCGTCACGGCGGCTCAGCGCGACCGCCATCTTGACCCGGGCACCAGGCTGGGAGCGCCAGCGAGGACGCGGAAGGCAGCCGGCGTCGTCACCCCTACCTCAGCCGGACTTCTCCTCTGCAAATCCGTTCGAGGTGCTCAGCTCCAGGTCCTCCGCCTCGCCCTCACCCCTGCGTCCGACACCACCCTCACCAGCGCCGGCACCGAAGAAGAATAAGGGCGGTATCCTTGTTATCGGCGACTCGATAACACGGCACGTAAAGATTAGCCTGCCAGGCGCTAAAAGAACCCCCACTGTGTCATGTTTTCCAGGCGCTCGTGTCCTGGACGTGGCCAGGCGGCTTCCCTCGGCGCTGAAGCAGCGAGACGACTTCGGCACCGTCGTCCTTCACGTGGGGCCTGTCAACACCTTCGCCCGGCGCAGCGAGATCCTGAAGGAGCACTACCGATCGCTTCTGGACACCGCGCGGAAGAAGACGTCGGCCAGGCTTGTTGTCTCCGGTCCGCTTCCAACGTTCCGGCGAGGGTGCGAGTTATTTAGCCGTCTTTTCTGTCTCCACAGCTGGCTCCGGGACACCTGTAGCAGCGCCGGCGTGGACTACGTCGACAACTGGGAGAGTTTCCGAGAGCGTCCATCACTCTACCGCCGAGATGGACTTCACCCCAGTCGCCTAGGCTCGGCAGTCCTCTCCAGGAACATCGAGGACGTGCTACGCCAGGCCTGACCAGCCACAACAAACCACGCAAATCAGCTAAGTAGAACTTACTTCCCTAACTACCAAACCATTGAGACTGTGTCTGTTAGCCGTGGCAGGTATAAGAATAACAGGGCGATATGTTTTAAAAATCTAATTAAAATTAAATTAAATAATCAACATGAAGTGAGCAGCAATATTAAACTAAGGCTAGGACTCTTAAACATTAGATCGCTTGCATCAAAAGCTGTGATAGTAAACGAAATAATCTCAGATAACAGACTAAATGCACTCTGTTTAACAGAAACATGGGCTAGAGTAGACGAATATGTAAGTTTTAATGAAGCAGCTCCTCTTGGATACAGTTATGTTCATCAGCCCCGTATCACAGGGCGTGGAGGTGGAGTAGCCACAATATATAACACAGATATAGGTTTTACTGTAAAACCAACAACCTCTACTAACTCATTCGAGGCTTTGATAGGTGAAATAGGTGTGGTGGAATTGATGGCACAGAAGTCGAGGTCTTACAATTATATTAAGCAGTATTTATTTGATAGCAAGAGAGTTACAAAGTATAAAAGTATAAAAGTATAAATGTAAAGTATGATGTGAAGCTTACGCTTCATGCAGTAACTCTGAACTGTCTCTCTCAGTCCAGAATGTTTATAATCAAAGTGTGTGTGTAGAAAAAACTAAGGGTGCCTGCTTCCCAGGAGCAGTTATCAGCTTCCCTGGGATTCAACCTTGGGTGCTTAGAAACGGATAAGCTATATTATCACTAACTCTGCTACTGCACAGAAAACTTCAGTCTTACAGAAAACACATCTTCAATATGGTTAGTAATTACTAAGCAGTGCAAGGAGTACCTTTCACACAAACAGTGCTATAGTGTCTGCATGAATATGATTAACATGAATCACATATGAATATGATCAATATTTCTTTCACATAGGCAATAATCTTATAGGCAATAAAACAAAGCTTAAATTAGTGACCATCTATCGACCGCCGGGTCCCTACTCAGAATTTCTTCAGGAATTTGCTGAGTTTCTTTCGGAACTAGTCTTAACCATCGAGAGATTTGTAATTGTGGGTGATTTCAACATTCATTATGAAAATGAATCAGACCCACTGAAAATTGCGTTCGACTCCATACTAGATTCAGTAGGTATAGCCCAAAATGTGACAGGGCCTACCCACCGCTGTAAACACACCTTAGACTTAATACTTACTTACGGATTAAACATAGAACATTTGGCAGTCATCCCCCAAAATGATGCCATTTCAGATCATTCCTTACTAATATATGAAATGACTTTATACAATGTACATCAGATGCGCCATACAAAAACCACGGGCACTATCACATCCGACACTGCAGCAACATTTATAAACTTACTGCCGGAGCTACCGAACACTATGCCACTGCAGCCCAATGAATTGGAACAGGCAACACAACAGTTTTATTCCACACTCAGCAATACCTTAGACAGTGTAGCGCCAATTAAAACAAAATTAATTAGGGAGAAAAAGCTTACACCATGGTATGACGAACACACTCGTCTTCTAAAACAGGCAGCTCGAGCAGCGGAGCGAAAATGGAAATCCACCTCACTAGAAGTGTTTAGAATCACATGGAAAGACGCCATAGTCAAATATAAACATGCCCTAATAAAAGCTAGAGCCGCATACTATTCGACACTAATAGAAAACAACAAGAATAACCCTAGATTTCTCTTCGCAACGGTATCTAAACTAACAAGAAATATCAACGACACTAGTTCTAACACAGCACTTACACACACTAGCGATGAATTTTTAAACTTTTTCAATAATAAAATAGATAATATCCGACTACAGAGTCATAACACATCGCAGCCTAACCTCCAATCCAACCCTAGTAGTTTAGTTATTAGTAACTATGCATCCAAAAATATTACTGAGCTAAATATCTTCGATCCTATATCGCAAAAAGATCTCACAACACTGATTAATTCGTCTAAGCCTACATCATGTATATTTGACCCAATTCCAACCCGTCTATTTAAAGACCTACTCCCAGCCATTGCAGGGCCCTTACTTAATATGATTAACTCCTCCCTTAACCTAGGTTACATGCCCAAACAATTAAAATGCGCCGTAATTAGACCCTTGATTAAAAAACAGAATCTCGATCCGCAGATTCTAGCTAACTATAGACCTATTTCTAATCTCCCATTTATCTCTAAAATATTAGAAAAAGCAGTTTCCAATCAGTTAAACCACTATCTCCAATCAAATAGTATCCATGAAAAGTTCCAATCAGGATTTAGACCAAACCACAGCACTGAAACAGCTTTACTCAGGGTAGTGAATGATCTACTAATATCGGCCGATAATGGGCTTGTCTCGTTCCTTATACTGTTAGATCTTAGTGCAGCTTTTGATACTGTAGACCACAACATTTTGCTGGATAGACTAGAAAACACGGTAGGTATTAAAGGAGTCGCACTCTCCTGGTTTAGATCATATTTAACTGACCGCTTCCAATGTGTAAGTGTTAATAATAAAACCTCTAAATCTATGCAGGTTAAATATGGTGTCCCACAAGGGACAGTCCTAGGACCACTTCTATTCACACTGTACATGTTACCCTTAGGCGAGATTATGCATAAGCATGACATCAGTTTCCATTCCTACGCAGACGACACTCAGCTATATTTATCGGCAAAACCCGATGATTTAGGCGCAAACAGTAAGATTGAGAAATGTGTAGAAGAGATAAAACATTGGATGGCGTGTAACTTTCTAGCACTAAATCCCGATAAAACAGCTGGTTCAGAACGCAGCAGCACGAGTTTTAACTCCTGTGTGAATGCGCTGGTGTTGCTTGAGAGAACTGTGCTGATAAAATTTTTTCCCACACTCTGAGCAGTTATATGGCTTCTCTCCTGTGTGAATGCACTGGTGTTGCTTGAGATTACTCTGATGAGTAAAATTCTTCCCACACTCTGAGCAGTGGTAGCTTTTCTCCTTTTCCATGCTTCCTGATTTCAGCTGTCTGACATACTCCCCATAGATAAATGCGTTTATGTGGGTAAATTTGACATATTTAGGAAAGAGGACACAGCAGTAGATGATGTGGCAATGGACAGTATTGATTTCTAAAGGGAAAAAGATGAAACAATTATGAGAAGTGTTTGGGCTCTGCACAATACTAAAGACATTCATACTAAAAACCACCAGGAGAAGAGCTCAAATCAAATCAAATCAAAGTTTATTTGTATAGCGCTTTTCACAACACATGTTGTCACAAAGCGCTTTACAGGATTTAAAAGGTTAACAATACTATGGGTCCAGAACCCTAATGAGCAAGCCAAAGGCGACAGTGGCGAGGAAAAACTCCCTATGATGGTGGGGATTAGGAAGAAACCTCGGGAGAACCAAGACTCAAAAGGGAACCTATCCTCCATTGGGCGGCCCGTTAACACACAAATTACACAAAATACAGACAAATACACAAGTCACACACAAATCACACAATCAGACTAAGTAAAGGTAAAAATGAAAGTTCTGGGTTTTGATATTGTCACTGTAAATGTCTGTTGATGAATGCCAGGCTTTCATTCCATGTTGGAGCAGCGATGCTGGTATTGTAGGCTCCGACTGCAAGTTACTCTCCAGGTGAACCTCGGAGAAAAGATACGAGATGTAGTAACTATGTAACAGATTAATCAAAGGCCAAACTAAACAGATGAGTCTTTAATCGAGTTTTAAACATTGAGACTGTGAGTCCTGAATAGAGGCAGGAAGATTATTCCACAATTGTGGAGCTTTAAAAGAAAAGGCTCTTCCACCTGCTGTGATCTTTTTGATCCTAGGAACAGTTAATAACCCTGCGTCCTGAGAGCGAAGTGAACGCGCTGGGTTATATTGTTCAATAAGTTCACTAAGATAGTCTGGAGCTAAGCCATGCAGCGTTTTATATGTTAATAAAAGTATTTTATAGTCAATACGGAATCTAATTGGCAGCCAGTGTAATGACGATAGTACGGGACTAATGTGATCAAACTTTTTAGTTTTTGTTAAAACTCGTGCTGCTGCGTTCTGAACCAGCTGGAGTTTGTTTATCGATTTACCAGAGCATCCAGCTAGGAGACTGTTGCAATAATCTAAACGAGAGGATATGAATGCATGGATTAGTTTTTCTGCATCACTAATATTTAATATGTTTCTAATTTTGGCAATGTTGCGCAAGTGAAAGAACGCTACCCTAGTTATATTATTAATATGTGTATCGAACGAGAGATCTGGGTCTATTGTGATGCCCAAGTTCTTTACCTTTGCGCTGGGGGTTATAGTAAAAGAATGTAGATTCAATGCTACATTATGTATCTTGTCTCTCGCAGCCCTATACCCAACTATTATTAATTCTGTTTTATCGGGATTTAGTGCTAGAAAGTTACACGTTGTGGGACACCATATTTAACCTGCACAGATTTAGAGGTTTTATTATTAACACTTACACATTGGAAGCGGTCAGTTAAATATGATCTAAACCAGGAGAGTGCGACTCCTTTAATACCTACCGTGTTTTCTAGTCTATCCAGCAAAGTGTTGTGGTCTACAGTATCAAAAGCTGCACTAAGATCTAACAGTATAAGGAACGAGACAAGCCCATTATCGGCCGATATTAGTAGATCATTCACTACCCTGAGTAAAGCTGTTTCAGTGCTGTGGTTTGGTCTAAATCCTGATTGGAACTTTTCATGGATACTATTTGATTGGAGATAGTGGTTTAACTGATTGGAAATTGCTTTTTCTAAAATTTTAGAGATAAATGGGAGATTAGAAATGGGTCTATAGTTAGCTAGAATCTGCGGATCGAGATTCTGTTTTTTAATCAAGGGTCTAATTACGGCGCATTTTAATTGTTTGGGCATGTAACCTAGGTTAAGGGAGGAGTTAATCATATTAAGTAAGGGCCCTGCAATGGCTGGGAGTAGGTCTTTAAATAGACGGGTTGGAACTGGGTCAAATATACATGATGTAGGCTTAGACTAATTAATCAGTGTTGTGAGCTCTTTTTGCAATATAGGATCGAAGATATTTAGCTCAGTAATATTTTTGGATGCATAGTTACTAATAACTAAACTATTGGGGTTGGATTGGAGGTTAGGCTGCGATGTATTATGACTCTGTAGTCGGATATTATCTATTTTATTATTGAAAAAGTAAAAAAATTCGTCGCTAGTGTGTGTAAGTGCTGTGTTAGAACTAGTGTCGTTGATATTTCTTGTTAGTTTAGATACCGTCGCGAAGAGAAATCTAGGGTTATTCTTGTTGTTTTCTATTAGTGTCGAATAGTATGCGGCTCTAGCTTTTATTAGGGCATGTTTATATTTGACTATGGCGTCTTTCCATGTGATTCTAAACACTTCTAGTGAGGTGGATTTCCATTTTCGCTCCGCTGCTCGAGCTGCCTGTTTTAGAAGACGAGTGTGTTCGTCATACCATGGTGTAAGCTTTTTCTCCCTAATTAATTTTGTTTTAATTGGAGCTACACTGTCTAAGGTATTGCTGAGTGTGGAATAAAACTGTTGTGTTGCCTGTTCCAATTCATTGGGCTGCAGTGGCATAGTGTTCGGTAGCTCTGGCAGTAAGTTTATAAATGTTGCTGCAGTGTCGGATGTGATAGTGCGCGTGGTTTTTGTATGGCGCATCTGATGTACATTGTATAAAGTCATTTCATATATTAGTAAGGAATGATCTGAAATGGCATCATTTTGGGGGATGACTGCCAAATGTTCTATGTTTAATCCGTAAGTAAGTATTAAGTCTAAGGTGTGTTTACAGCGGTGGGTAGGCCCTGTCACATTTTGGGCTATACCTACTGGAGTCGATGGAGTCGAACGCAATTTTCAGTGGGTCTGATTCATTTTCATAATGAATGTTGAAATCACCCACAATTACAAATCTCTCGATGGTTAAGACTAGTTCCGAAAGAAACTCAGCAAATTCCTGAAGAAATTCTGAGTAGGAACCCGGCGGTCGATAGATGGTCACTAATTTAAGCTTTGTTTTATTGCCTATAAGATTATTGCCTATAAGATTATTGCCTATTTCACCTATCAAAGCCTCGAATGAGTTAATAGAGGTGGTTGGTTTTACAGTAAAACCTATATCTGTGTCATATATTGTGGCTACTCCATCTCCACGCCCTGTGATACGGGGCTGATGAACATAACTGTATCCAGGAGGAGCTGCTTCATTAAAACTTACATATTCGTCTACTCTAGCCCATGTTTCCCGGTGCTGCTACAGGTGTCCCTGAGCCAGCTGTGGAGACAGAAAAGACAGCTAAATAACTCGCACCCTCGCCGGAACGTTGGAAGCGGACCGGAGACAACAAGCCTGGCCGACGTCTTCTGATTTGATTTGATATGATTTTAAATAAATTTGCATTGTACTGAAATGTTTTCCTTTTCAGTGGGCATATATGCAGCTGAAACAGATAGCTTAATGCATCCCTTATTTTTCAACATTGACATTTTACAACATTAATTAACATTTAATTAACGACATTTAATTAACATTATAGCCATTATGGGGTCCACGAGAGAGAGGGAGCGAGCATCTTCAGACCTACCCTGCGGCACGCCCCCCAAGGGCTTCCAAAGAAGCCGGTAGCATGCCCACCGAGAGGGCTGCCGCACCCGGTGGAGGTTTTGCTCCTGCAGCTCCCGTGATCTCTCTGCTGGCAGCCCTCCTCCAGGCGCGAAGCTTGACTCCGTTTTTGTGTGTGTTTGTGCCTGTGTTTGTGTCCATCCCTGTGTTTGTCCATTAATGTGCCTGTTTGTGTGTTCATGAATGTACCGTTGTGTGTGTCTAACGTCTTTTCCCCTGTCTTTCCAGGTAGGGTGATCTAAGCTGTTCGTGGCAGATTCTCCACCGAGGGCGGTGGACTGACGCAGGACTGAAGGCTCCGGATCCGTCCATCGGTGTGGGTTCGGGGCATTCAGTTCTGTTGGCACCCCGTGACGGGTAGTGCCCTTGGTGGGGGGCTCTGTCATGGTACAGCCCCTGACCCCTCCTCTTTGGGCGTGTGTTTACGTCTACGTCTAGACGTCTGCGTCTGTGGATCTTCGTGGGTGTAGTTGTGTCCGAGCGTGTTCATCAGTCTCACCTGTGGCTCGTCTCGTCATCACTCGGGGCTTGTGTGGTCTGTCTATTTAATGTGCATTTGCGCTGTGTCCCGTGCTCGTCTTTGTTTGAGTCAGTCCACATTGAGTGTCTTAATGTTATACGTGCGCTGTCTGCGCTATATTTGTATCACAAATAAAGTGACGTTTAAATGCTACCGCTGGATCTGTGTCTCGTCCGTCACCCTGCATCCAGCGTCACATTTGCCAGTGGGTAAACTTACAAAATCAGCAAGGGATCAAATCACTGTATATTATAATTCACAAAAACATTTTTCTAAAAGCCATAATGGCTATAATGTTATTGTAAAATGAGTTTTAAACAGTCGGAGAACTAGACATGAATAAATGATTCAGCAAACGTCTACACTGGAATGACTGAACCTCGACAGTGAATATACTCAGACAACAGGACCATGGAGAGATAGGTACTCAGTTTGGAGCAGAAAGCTTCAACATAACAGGGTTTAGTGGCGTGGTAATAGGAGAGCACCTGATAGTTACACAAACCAAACCTACAACAAAGGAATGAATGCACAGGGAATAAAACCCACACTCATTACATGGACAAACCCAAAACAGCTGATGAGACTAATACTGGGCAGGGAATAAAACAGAGGGTGTGACAAAGGACAATTAAACAAAGACTGAAGTAAATGACTGCATGGCCCTTGGAGGGCCGAGTCAGATGTAACAAAAACCTTGTTAACTCCATAGTAAACCCTGACTGTCTGTGCCATTATTGATGTATTAAAAAATGTAGATCTCTTTCGAAGATGCAATTTTAACACCCTGAAAACTAACCAAAACTAATTTCAAATATAGCTGCAAGCGGCGATTGGCGGGTTAACACACAAATAGGCATTTTGCTCTCAATAGGCAAACGGAAGCCCACAAGGTCCTTTAGACCTAAAAGTGAAAAGAAGCTGTTTGGGTTTGGCCAGTGTGTGCTCTACAGATAGTGTGTGATGACACCTGCGTGTGTCAGAAAGGGAGACACAGAAATAGCATATCTGGCTAGGGCTGCATCTATGTGAACAATATAGGAAGGCCTACATGTGTCTATACATGATTGGGCCTGTATATTACCGACAGAGAGAGATTAAGGGAGCCAGAGACTATGCTTTGTTAATTCACTCCTTGCACACCTAGCACACCTAACATGACTGCCCGTGTATTCAAAGTATGAATGTAATCTGCAAAGCCTGGCATTACATGCCATAACTGACATAACTGGCATGACTGGAATGATTTGATGATTTGACTGACATGACTTATATGACTGGCATGTCTGATATGACTGAAACGACTGACATCACTGGCATGACTGACATATACTATACATATACTATAGATATGCATACATTTAGGTAGAACTATACATACATTTAGGTAGAAGTGTGTATGTGTGTGTGGTAGTGTATGTACTCAAACTATGACAACATATACTAATACATATACATATGTAAGCATACATAGAAACTATACATACATATAGGTATAAAGGTGTGTGTGTCTGTGTGTTTGAGAGAGAGACAAAAAAGAAGCCAAATATCAGTTTGTATGATCATGTTTTAGTCACTGAGATATAGGTGGGTATGGCTAGGAAAGTGTCATTGTAAATGCTATAGGAAGGCCTGCTTGCGCCTGTATGTGTGTGTGCCTGTATAATAGACACAGAGAGATCTAGGTAGCCAGAGCAATGTTTACTTAGGGCACAGAGATGGGAGGGGGAATGTGGGTGAGAGTGTGAGAGAGACTGAGTGTGTGTGAGTTTCAGCCTGCATGCGTGTGAGAGGGAGAAGGTGACAGAGGCACTTTAACATGCATGTCACATAGGGCTACGCCCCCCTCTCCTAGCTGTCACTCCGGAGTGTCTGTCCCTCGTGTCTGTGTTGTTCCCTGCTCCTTGATCCCGCCCAGCTTGTCTGTTGCCCTGGTTTCCCCTGTCTGCCACGCCCTTGTTATCATCGTCTTCACCTGTGTCTGGTTTAGTCCCATGTATTTATAGTCCTTGTATTTCCCATGTCTGTATCGGTTGTTTGTGTTCCATGCCTCGTTGTTTCCCCCGCGATCTCCATGTGTTCCTGCCTGGTCTGTGAGTTCTCCTTGTTCTTATTCGTCATGCCTGTCTACCTGTTTAACTCTGACTGCCCTCCCATTATGACCCTCGCCTGTACTTACGACCACGTCTCTGGAATGCCCTGTAAATCTCACTCTTCTCAGCGTTTGTGTCCATCTCATCGCTCCGCAGTGCGTGATGCGTTACAATGCATTTTTATGCATTGTATATAATATTGCACTGTAGAGCCATACGATAACCGATTTGGATGAAACTTGGCAAATTTGTTCAGGATGGGATTGTGAATGGGTTTGTGCATTTAGGTCAGAATTGGATAAAATATGAAAGAGCTTCAAGAATATGAATATTATATGTATCGATGCTGTCCATTAAAAAAATATTTAGCAGGTATAAGTGGCCTAAGATCAAAAATCTTTGGATAGTTATTTGATTTCACACTTTGTAGAGTATTATAAAACTTTGCTTGACATGATAGTATGAAAATCCTAGGAGGAGTATGAAAAGTGATGATTTCAAACTATTATTAACTGTAAATAAACTGTGCATTTTTTAATAGGACATTTAATGGGAAAGTTGTTTGCACTACTACAAGGAATCAAAAGAGTCCAATTGCATGTTCCCAAGTGGAATTATGTAGGGGATATACTTATACTTATACTAAATTTGAGTTTACACCCCTCATTTGATTGGCTTATACTGACTAGGTAGTAAAGAAATTAGCATTTTTGCTGGATAAATTTTAAAGTTCAGACTTCTGAACGTTGATAGCACATATGTGCATGTATGTAAAAAAATCCAGGGACTAGTTTGCGCTCAAAGATGTGCACAATTTTGCACATTATACAAATTAACTCAAAATTGAAGTGGGCGGAGCTAAAGGGTTCTTGAGGCTTTTTTGTTTGGCTTGAGCCAAGGAATCCATGAGAAGTGGAATTTCGTTTCTAGGACCTACCGTGTAGGAGATATGGACCAAAACGCAAAATGCTCCACTATAGCGCCATCAGGTCAATGTGGGTCATTGTCTTGGTTTCCCTCATTGCACCTCGGGTCCACCTGTCTGCCAAGTTTGGTGTTTCTGGGCCTTACGGTCTAGGCTGCAATATGCGTTTTACAGCCTGAAAAATAATAATAAGAGGAAAGAAAAGAAGAAGAAGAAAAAACTCGAGCAATTACAATAGGTTTCTCACACTACGGGTGTGAACCCTAATTACATTGAGCCAGTTCCAATTTGTCTGGGACAGAATGAGGCAGGCAAAGAATGTTTTGCACAGCATGTTCCAATTAAATAAACTATCAAGTCTCTATTTCAGATCTCAGATAGGGAACATCATAAACAGGTGTACACATCATTCCAAGCTAAAGATATCCTTCAGGATGTTTGGGATGGAAAACACTTGTCTGAAAATGTGTTGTTTCATGCACAGGATGCCTTAGAAGTAGCCAACCCTCTGTGATTTGGGAAAAAGAAACACAAAATACTTTGTGTATGCTACTCTTGCAGATATTGTACCACATTATAGATCAAGCATTGACCAACTGCAGCTTGTTCTACTTTGCAGAGAGCAGGATTTCAAGCATTTTGGTCAAGAGAAAGTCCTGGGTCCCCTGATAAAAGATCTTAATGATCTAGAGATGGGTGGCATTGCTTTTCCTGATGGACAGGTTTGCAAGGGAATAGTGTTACATTGTTGAGGACAATCTAGGTGCACATAACACGCAAGATGGCGTCGCGATCGTACCGCGAGGCTCGGCGTCTTACCAGTATTAGCAGTATAATACTTATTTACCTAACTTTCTCCAGTTGTTCCGTGCGAATCACTCACGCGAACTACAGCTACGACATTAATATTCACAGCACAAACATCGGACTCACGCATCAGTTCGACTTCAACAAGCTTTCTCCAGAGCTGATCCGGACACCGGGACCTAGCGAGACACCTCTGCCGACCGGAAGTGCCCGACGCCGGCGATGCAAGCGTAAACAGAGACGGGGTAGAGGTTTGCGTGCTAAGCTAAGGCTAAATCCACACCGGCCAGCGTTACCAAGCGTTTTTCTCGCCAATGTTTGCTCACTGACGGGGAAGTTGGATGAATTAAAGAGCTGGACCCTCACACAGAGATGGCTAAGGGACTGTAATTTATTCTTCTTCACGGAAACTTGGCTAAAGGATGAGGTGGCGGACAGCGTGGTGGAACTGGAGGGGCGTGCGTTGTTCAGAGCTGACCGGTCAAACGAGACCACAGGGAAGACCCGCGGCGGTGGAAACCGTATCTACGTAAATAAAGCGTGGTGCACAGACTCTACTGTAGTGGTGACCCACTGCTCTGCGGACCTGGATTTCATGTTCATCAAATGCAGACCCTTCTATCTGCCCCGTGAGTTTAGCTGCATTATCGCCGCTGCAGTCTATGTGCCTCCTGATGCTTATGCTAACTCAGCCATAGAGGCCCTCTGTGCTACCATCAACAGACTGCAAACCATACACCCGAATGGAGCCTTTATTGCGTCAGGTGACTTTAACCACTCTGATTTTAAATCTGGATTGCCAAGACTTTTCCAGAATGTTTCCTGCACCACAAGGGGACAAAAAACCCTAGACAAAGTCTATACAAACGTGGCTGACGCATACAAAGCCACACCCCACCCCCACCTCGTACTCTCTGACCACATTTCTGTGTTCTTACTTCCCAAATACACTCCAGTCATCCAAAAGATTAAGCCAACAACCAGGACTGTAAAGATCTGGATGGAAGGGGCTGACTCCTACCTTCAGCACCAGTTCCAGCCATTGACTGTATATATAATGGACGGTACGTCACCATTGACTCCCATTGTGAGTTTTTGAAGCCACCAAGATGGCCGCATGGACGCTGCCATCTTGAAAATTGAAGCCAGAGCATGCGCATTAGAACCGGTAGGCAGGACAGTATCTCCGCCAGAGACCGTATCTCCGCCCCGACATTCGTTAGGATACGCCCACCAGTATAGAACTTTTGACGTTTTACAAAATAAACAAAGGTAAAAGGCTTTAATACTGCTCTCGAGAGTTTTGCTGTCAAGAGTTTTGATGTTGAGCGCATTCACGTTTGAGCATCTGGTATTAGATGTCAACCAACGCAGCTATTAACTGTCAATCACCTTATCGCCACACCCCTTTAAACAACTCTTAATAACTTCTATAAAATCTGTTTATCGTAGAGAAAAACACTGGGAGAGATACTAACGCAATGGGGTGTTATAGAATTGACAAAATATAATTGCTCAAAAAACTTATTTTACGTGTAATAAAAATTGAAAGTTTTTCGTCCGGCCCGTTCACTTACATGGGAATGGGCGGGGTTAAAAGTTGTACTGCAGCCAGCCACTAGAGGGCAGCTGACTCACGGAGGCTTCACTTTTCACTCGTGTTGTCCAGTCCAATTATATATATGGTCTCTGGTTCCAGCACACTGACTGGAGTGAGTACGCTGTCCGGGCCACCACTGATTCCCACATCCACCTGGACACTTATACTAACTCTGTCCTGGAACACATCAACAACTGTGTGGACAGAGTGACATCACAAATGACAAGAATAACATTCCCCAATCAGAGGCCATGGATGAACAGAGAAGTTCGCTCTTTGCGAGATGCGGCCTTCAGGTCAGGGGACCGGGAGGCTTACAGCTCAGCCAGAGCCAATCTGAGGAGAGGAATAGCAATAGCCAAGCACTGTTACAAACAGTGGATTGAGGCGCATTTCACTTCCTCTGACCCTTGGCGTATGTGGGATGGCTTACACACCCTAACTGACTACAAGCCACTGAGCACTGTGCCATCCACCAACAGTGCTTCACTCCCTGATGAGTTGAATCAATTCTATGCTCGCTTTATCGGGGTAGTAAGGTGACACCCTTAAAAAACACTTTCCCATCAGATGGGAATCGGCTTGTAGTCTCCACTTCAGGCGTCAGTCGCACGCTGAGCAGGGTGAATGCATGGAAAGCAGCTGGCCCTGATGGTGTACCTGGCCGTGTCCTAAGAGCTTGTGCCAAGGAACTCTCAGGTGTCTTTGCGCACAGTTTCAATGTCTCACTGGCCCAAGCAACCGTCCCATCCATCTTCAAGTCTGCCACCATTGTGCCAGTGCCAAAACACTCAACTCCCTCGGCCTTGAATGGCTTCCGACCTGTTGCACTCACCCCAATCATTTCCAAGTGCTTTGAAAGACTACTTCTTTCAGCTTCAAGTTCCTCGGTCTCCACATCTCCAACGACCTCACCTGGTCCTTGAATTCCTCTGTCCTCACCAAAAAGGCACGGCAGCGCCTGTACTTTCTTCGCAGCCTCAAGAAAGCTCACCTGTCTCCCAAGATCCTGGTGAACTTCTACCGCTGTACCATCGAGAGCATACTGACCAACTGCATCTCTGTTTGGTACAGCAGCTGCCGTGCTGCAGACCGCACAGCACTCCCGCAGGTGGTTAAAACAGCGCAGCGCATCATTGGCACTGACCTACCCACAATGAAGGATATCCACCGCAAGCGCTGCCTGGGCAGGGCGAGAAACATCATCATGGATGTTACCCACCCAAGCCACGGACTCTTCAGCCTCTTACCATCTGGCAGGCGTTACCGGAACCTCCGTTCCTGCACCAGCAGGCTTAGGAAGAGTTTCTTTTCTGAAGCGGTTATCCTCATGAACACTGCACAGTCACTTTAAACGTCACAACATTGCACAACCTCTCTCTGCACCTCCTGTGTGCTGTTAACATACCTCCTTATGTAAACCACACTTGGACTGCTGCTCCCAGGACATATACAAAACATTATCTGCACAATATCTTCACATCTTATATTCACATGCCCACACTTCAACATGTATACAACATGTATATAACCTAGTCATAGTTCCATTCTGCTGTATATTATACATACTATATTACTGTATATACAATATATTATATTCTGTATTACATTCAGATGTACATTTATATTTACGAATCAGCACTACCGCACTTTCTGTAAATAATGTTTTCTATTGCACTCTGGTTAGATGCCAACCACATTTCATTGGCGCGTACTTGTACTTGCACAGTGACAATAAAGTTGAATCTAATCTAATATAATAATATAGGAGGATTCATAGAAAATTTCAGTAAGAGTGAATACTTCTGTAGGTATTGTACCACTGACAGAGCAACTTTTCAAGCAGATCCTCTTTTCAAAGGCAGTAAGCGAACAGTGCAGTTACATAGAGACCACCTCCAGTCTCTGAGTGATGATGCAGCTTTGAGTTCCAGTGGTGGTGTCAAATTTGATTCTGTGTTTAATCAACTAAGCTATTTTCATGTCTGTCAGCCAGGGTTACCTCCGTGTCTTGGTCACGACCTTTTTGAAGGGGTTGCATCTTCTGATTTGTTGATAAACATTCGTTATCTTGTAACAGTGGACAAGCAATTCATAGGGAACTGAATCAACGGATAAATTAATTCAAGTACTTGGGTAAGGATGGTAACAAACCCAGTGAGGTTAGTGCAGGGGGAGAAAATCTATCTGGCCATGCTGCAGAAAACTGGTCTTAATTGGAGACAAAATCAGTAATCCAAGTGAAATATGGAGGCTGATTTTGCAGCCAAGAGAGATTGTTGATCTCATATGTGCACCAGCTATTTTTTACTGGTCAAGTAGCCTATTTAGGAGTTCTAATGGAGGAATGTCTGTATTCTCTATGGCAAGCCTTTCAAATTCAACCACTAAAACCCAAGCATCATTACCTTAATCATTATCCTGAGCTGATCATTCACTTTGGGCCTCTCATAAGTCTATGGACTCCAAGATTGGATAGCAAACATGTATTTTAAAGCAATGTGCCAGAAAATTGCACAACTTTAAAAATCTTTGTGGAATCCTAGCAGAGAGACATCAGCTGTTGCAGGCATTTCTTTATGCTGGAACCTTTTTTCCAGCAGATGTTGCTGTGGTCAAAATGCAGGTTTTTTAGGTGACTATAATGAGATTAGACAAGCAGTTTTGCATCTCAACTTTGAGTCTCTCAACACTGAGATAGCACATGAAGTTACAGTGAAGGCCACAAAATACAAAAAGAACATGTACATCTTGATTCGTGAACAAGAAGGCATTGTAGTGGGAAACAAGTAATGCTCATTCATGAGGGTTTAGAAATACTTTTTATTACAAAGGAGCATGCTGTGCGTCTTCCTGACATGGGTGCTTATAGTCTTAATCCATTAGGGAAAATGTGTTGTGTTAACCACAAGAATCTGCTAGATTACTACCTCTTTCCTGAGTACATGGTGTGGGGCATGCCATTACTAATTCTTCACCATTCCTTTCTGTCTTTGTACAAAGATGTCTGTCTTGATTGAAGACATAAAGGCCATCATTCTCAAGGCTTTGCCCAATGTTTCTGAAGAGACTTGTGGACAGCTGATCTCAGAATTGTGGAGTAGAAATAAAGCCGACCTACGATATGTACAACAAGAAGATATTTGTGAAATTTTGCCAGTAATTCAACTAAGGAAACTACAAGAGGCCTACAAATTTGGTAATCTAGACCCAGAGCCAGTTCTGGCTAGACTTAAGCCCTGGGCAAACCACTCCATGGTATATAAATACCAATATAAATTGCACAAATCCTTCAGGTACTAATAACCATGCATGTGAAGTGCAATCTAAAACTTGACTTTTTGAGCCTTCTTTGCTGTAAAATCATCAATTACATCATAATATTGTAATCAGGGTTCCCACACCTTGGTTAACATCAAATTCAAGGAACTTTAAATGACTTTCCAGGACCAACTTCCTCAAATTCAAGGACTGCACCTGGCACCATTTACCTACTGTTACCCCTGAATATGTTATCAAAAAACGATGTTAATACAACGCAAATTCAAAAGACTAAATATCATTTCAAGACATGCATCTTGAAAAATCTCTTCAAGCTGCTCCATCTACACATGAGCTGCTCCATCTACACATTAGCAGCTCCAGCTACACATGAGCAGCTCCAGCTACACATGAGCAGCTCCAGCTACACATGAGCAGCTCCAGCTACACATTAGCAGTTCCAGCTACACATTAGCAGTTCCAACTACACATGAGAAGCTCCAACTACACATGAGCAGCTCCAACTATAAGAAGCAGCTCCAGCTACACATGAGCAGCTCCAACTACACATGAGAAGCTCTAACTACACATGAGCAGCTCCAACTATAAGAAGCAGTTCCAGGTACACATGAGCAGCTCCAACTACATATGAGCAGCTCCAACTATACATGAGCAGCTCCAACTATACATGAGCAGCTCCAACTACACATGAGCAGCTATAACTACACATGAGCAGCTCCAGCTACACATGAGCAGCTCCAGCTACACATGAGCAGCTCCAGCTACACATGAGCAGCTCCATCTACATATGAGCAGCTCCAGCTACATATGAGCAGCTCCAGCTACATATGAGCAGCTCCAGCTACATGAGCAGCTATAACTACACATGAGCAGCTCCAACAACATAGGAGCAGCTCCAGCTACATATGAGAAGCTTCAGCTACATATGAGCAGCTCCAACTACACATGAGCCACTCCAACTACATATGAGCAGCTATACCTACACATGAGCAGCTATACCCACACATGAGAAGCTCCAACTACACATGAGCAGCTCCAACTATAAGAAGCAGTTCCAGCTACACATGAGCAGCTCCAAGTACATATGAGCAGCTCCAGCTACATGATCAGCTATAACTACACACGAGCAGCTCCAACTACATATGAGCAGCTATAACTACACATGAGCAGCTATACCTACACATGAGAAGCTCCAACTACACATGAGAAGCTCCAACTACATATGACTGGCAATTTAGCAATGCACCTGTGAGAAGGTGACATTCACATAAAGCGGCTACACAAGTTTTTTAATCTACTTAATGAAGAGTAATATGAATTTAATTAATTCATAAAGAAAAAGAATGCTTTTAAATGCACTTAGTGAATGTGGTATTTTGCTAAAAGTACGACTACATTTATGGCATCAGAAATCTGAACTTTTTCCGCATAAAGTAAAATGGTATCAAAAGAAAGAATGTTAAGTTTGAGATTAATCCAGTTTCTAGTGTCCGTGCAAAAACTTTGTGAATATTGACATGAAAAAACAAATGCTCCTGGAATTCATCTTCTGACTTACAGAAGGCACATGAATCCACATCAAGTTAAAATCTTCTTTCAAGAAACATGGCTACAGGATATATCTTATTTTTTATTTTGAAATGAGTCTCTTTTACTAGAAGACATGGGCCATTTGACAAGTCATTGTGGTTTTATAATTTGTATTAGGGTGTTTCTTGAAAGAATATCTATTATATCTTTTGTCTCATACCATCTTACTTGAAGTCAAGTTACAGTCATTCACTTTTAGCACGGGCATCGAAACAGTCAACTCGGAATATAAAATGACATTTTTGATTAATTTTATCAATGCTAAAGGAATCACTTTGCAGACTTTCTTAAAATCTTAAAACAATCTTAAAAATCTTAAAATATTATAAACTGTCACATCAGATCATATTTTTCAACAAAGGATGAGAAATTTAAAACATCATGACAATCTTTTTCATAGCAATCTTTTCTAAATATTGACTTCCTTACCAACTGTGCCCTATTATTCCTTGATTGCGGTCTTCATCCATGTGAAATTTCAAACCCCCTAAAATATTCAAGGACCGGCTGTCTTTTATGCCTGTTTTCAAAAACTTTCCAGGGCCTTGAACTTATTTTTTCAGATTCACACACTTTCAAGGATTTCAACAGGCATGAAAATGGGTCAGGGGTTAAAAAGGTGAGAAGACCGGGGGGCGGGGCATGTGACGTCATGGGGATACGGCGACGGGGCGTTGACATGTGGGGGGGGGGGCGTTGACATGTGACGTCATGGGTATACTGCGACGGGGAGGGGGGGGGGGTTGGGGGTGGCTGCTGGTGTAGCCTACGGGGATACACCAGCAGCCACAGGTGATGCCAAATATTACGGAGCTCGTAAGGTGACATCATGTAAAAAATATAATAACGCGTGGCCACGACTTACTAACGCATGCGAACGACTTACTAACGCGTGCGAACAAGATAATTAAGTTTTACTTTATATAAAGCCAGGTTTACCAGTCAGTTCGCGAACATCCCTGGGATCTGCTTGCTTTGCTGTGAAAAAAATAAACTTTGTTGCCGCGTGTGAAAGGCGACGTTAGTATCTCGTTCCCACGCGTTAATAAGTCGTGGCCACGCGTTATTTATTTATTTTTTACATGATGTCACCTTACGGGCTCCGTAAAATATAGTAAAATCCATTTAAAAAAATTTTTTGACTCATGTCAATGGATTCAATGTAAACGCAATCCGTAAACGCACGAAGCCGCTTTCGCCATTCCGGATGGCTCAGTCAAAACCATTACGTCTTAATGAACCAATAAATACATCAGCGGCGAAAATTATTGTAAAAATACCAGGGTTCACGTGTTTTTATTTTATAACATGAGCTAAAGCACAGGGTAGACTCAAACGACAAGAGTTTACAACTTCATCTTCAACCTTTTCAGCCCTGGTGCGAATGTGATCCTCACACGTCCCTGGATTCACCACAGACACACTAGAAAAAAATCTTGATTCTTATTTTATGTCACCGTTAACTACACGGGGTTGACGCGAACTTAATAGGCCCATCTATCTACCTATTTATCACAAGAGCTTGTGGCTAGATCTGACAGTGTTCAACGCTGTAGCGAATGGCAGTAACTTTGTTTTACCGCAAAATATGAAAACGATTGACCATTAATAACCCAATTAAATCCACCCAATTAAAATGTACGATCTGGTAAATGTAGTGGTAAATGTACGATCTGGTAAATGTAGTGGTAAATGTACGCTCTTCTGACTTGTCCGCGGTGTAGCACTAGGTCCTGCTTCTCGTCCCGCTTAGCAGTAAATGAATAACATGAATGAAGAACGTTCGTATGATTGAAACGCTATTTGGCCTCTGTGAAGGTTCTGGGCGGAAACTGCTGGCCACTGTCATTGAAATTGCCAATTTCGGAAGTGCTCTGTTTGCTTATTAAGTCAATATGATAATTAAAATATATACATATTGTGGCTGCCGTCAGTGGCAGTCATGCAGATATTTTTGGTCGCGCGCGCCGCTCTCTACACGACGGTGTCGATTTAAACAATAACAGAAATAACCGTCCGCTAGGAGGCGATTCTTACCCCGTACGCTAGAGATCTGGAGAAGCGCGCAGCGAAGTTTTAACTTTGTTAGAAGACATTCCGGAGATGTGATTTTGTTTCAAGTTAACCCTTTCAAGTTAATGCGGCCAATGAGTTCTCACGGCATCGTTTGATTACACCTGTGTCCGATTAAATGCCAGTAAATAAGGAACGCCTTGTGTCCGTTTTTCGACTTGGAGGGAGTTACAGTGAGAACTCAGTCTGCTCTACATGAGGCGAGGAGACAACGTACCTTCCATCCACTGAGCAGCAAAGAAGATTCATCGCACTTTAGCATCAGACAGATAAGACTGTGCAACATAAGCAAACTAAGCAGCGAGCAGTTTGAAGTTTACATTGATGGTTCAACAAGTGATACATTTAAAACAAGTTAAATGTTTAAGAAGTGGATCAGCTTTGTTAATTGCTGTAATTGCTGAAATTAAGTAATCTGGTGTTTTGCACATTTTCTTCAAGTTCAAGGTTCTGTCTAAGATTTGTAAGTGAAGTCATTTGGCATTTTTCTGTCATTTGAATGCTAAAGGTGTTATACAATTAAGTGCTCAGTTTTTTATATGGTGTTGGTTTTAGAAACAGTGCATCTCATTTGTTATTTAAGTTGATACTCATTTGGATGTTTTCTTAAGGCGTAAGGTTCTGTGAAAATCCTTATCTTTATCCATTCTTAATGCTCTCAGACTAAGGGCAAGATTAAGCTTGCAGCTATTAATATTTTTGTTGGTTAGATTGGTCAGTCGTTAAGCCACAAGTCCGACAAAATATAGCTATAAATTATTTGGGTCCAAGTAAGAAGTAAACATTGCAGAATGGAGCAAATGACTGAGAATGAAACTAAAAATGGCGACTTATTTAAGGATAGTAATGGCGCAGACACACAGCAGTTATCTGAAACTGAAGAGGAGTTAAGAAGAAGCCAGAGAGCTCGAAGGCTTACTGAAAAGGCTCAAGAACAGTATGATAAATTAAAAAAACTGCAGAATCGTTTTACCATTACTTACGATAAATGGAAAGTGACTGCCAAGCAAGCTAAGAAAGTGATAAAAGGAACTCCCTCTATTGAGGTTGTACAGGAGTTGATGACTGAGATAAGTTGTGTATCAGCAGATGTGAAATATAGCTATGAAGAACTGCGCAAATGTGCTCCCCCAGGCAGTGAGATCCGTCGCAGAGTTGACACCTGTGACGCTGTATCAAAAATAATCTTGGAAAATGCATCCACTTATCTTCACAACAAGGATGCCAAAGATGTCCAGACAGAGGATTTTGTCTGGCCGGAGCCTGGTTCTGTGTTTTCATCAGCTTCTTCAGGCACAAGTAAAGGCTCTCGAGGTTTATGGGGTTCAAGCATTAAGTCACGTCAATCAAGCCTGTCCTCTGTTAAGAGACAGGAAGCTGCAGCAGAGGTAGCTGCTACACAGGCTGCTCTGAAGGTCCTGCAAGAGATAGAAAGTGAACAACGAGAACTTGAAAGCCTTGAAGAAGAAAATAGAAAGAAGATTGCATTACAAGAGGAAGAAAATGTGATACGAATGAAAGCACTGGAAGAGAAACGCAGACAAATAGAACGCCTTCAGACTGTTAAGAAGTTGAGTGCAGCCAGGGCTCGACTAGAAGTTTATGAACAAGAAGTAAACTCAGATGAAGAAATAGTAGAGTTGCTTCATAACTGTTCAGTTGAGCAACACCGATCGACAAAAGCTAAAGGAAGTCCTCATGAGCCTCCTGTAGCATACCAAGCAGACAGTACCGCAGTCCTTGCTGAAGCAATAGCAGAGTCTATTAATGTGAGCCGTCTTCCAGTACCTGAACCTTCTGTTTTTACTGGAGACCCTCTAAGATACAAAGACTGGAAGATGTCATTTCAAACTCTAATAGGCAGGAAAAACATTCCAGTAAACGAAAGGGTCTATTACCTTCGTAAATACGTTGGTGGACCTGCAAGAAAGGCCATTGAAAGTTATTTTCTATTGGGAACAGATGCAGCTTATGATACCGCATGGGTTATCCTGGAAGAAAGATTTGGAAGCTCATTTGTGATAGCCAAAGCCTTTAAAGACAAGCTTGCATCATGGCCCAAAATAGGACCCAGAGACAGTGTCGAGCTGAGGGATTTTTCAGACTTCCTTAGGGGCTGCCGGGCTGCAATGTCTCAGATTAAAGGTCTAGAAGTATTGAACACCTGTGATGAAAATCAAAAGCTTCTCACAAAGCTTCCTGATTGGCTGGTAGCCAGTTGGAACAGAAAGGTGATCGAGATCGAAGAAACTTCCAATGAATTTCCTACATTCAGTCAGTTTGTGGAATTCATCACAAGGGAAGCAAGAATAGCTTGCAATCCAGTGACTTCTCTTCATGCCTTGAAGTCTAATGATGGTGAAAAGGTAAAGACAACAAAGACACGAAATGTCGGCGCGAAGGTGCTTTTAAGCAATTCTGAAGAAAGCGCAGAACTCAAAGGGTGTGTCTTCTGTGAAAAACAAAATCATGGCATTCAGAAATGTTGGAAATTCAATGAAAACCCAGTTCAAGAACGTCTCAAGTTTATCCAAACAAAAAAATTATGTTTTGGATGTTTACAACCAGGACATCGTTCAAAGGACTGCAAAAGAAGAAGCTTTTGTGAAACATGTAAAGGAAAACATCCAACATGTTTACACGAAGATCGTGAAAGGACAAACAGAAAGGAAAGGGGCAGTGATGAACACAGGGAAAATGTAAAACACTCTGAAAATAATAAGTCAAGGGAAAGAACAGAACGCAAAGTCACCACTGAACCCTCAAATGAAGCTACATCCAACAGAGTGGTGCAAGGCATGGACAGCATGTACTCCTCTACAGTTGTTCCAGTGTGGTTATCCACATCAAATAATCCAGACAATGAAATTCTTGTATATGCGCTTCTTGATAACCAAAGCGATACCACATTCATCATGCAAGATAAGGCAGAAGTTCTGGAAATGAAAGGAGAACCTGTGCAGTTAAAACTCTCCACACTTTCATCCAGAAATACAATCATTCCAAGCCAGAGGTTAGTTGGACTGCAGGTGAGAGGCTTCTATTCATCAATAAAGATCTCTCTCCCCGTAACCTACTCAAGAGAGTTCATTCCCGCTAATCTAAGTCATATTCCGACACCAAAAACTGCAAGAGCCTGGCCACACTTGGAGCATCTTGCGGAGGAGATTGCGCCATTGATCGAGTGTGATGTAGGACTGCTCATAGGTTACAACTGCCCACAGGCGTTGTTACCCCGAGAAGTTGTATCAGGTAAAGACGATGAGCCATTTGCTCAAAAAACAGATCTTGGATGGAGCATAGTTGGTTGTGTTAGCCCATGTGTCGATTATGGTGATGCCATTGGGAGCAGCCACAAGATCATCACGAAGTTTGTGAAACCTCAACTTCAAACATCTAAGAACCTCACAACCGAAGTGAAATACATATACCGAACTCAGGTCAGAGAGTTCATTTCTCCACCAGATGTGTTGAGATTGCTGGAGTCTGACTTCAGTGAGAGAAGAGTTGAAGACGCAAAGTTGTCTCAGGAAGATTTGCGTTTCATAACCATAATGGAAGAAGGAATCAAAATTAAAGCGAATGGCCACTGTGAAATGCCACTCCCCTTCAAAACGGATCGACCAAATCTCCCAGATAATAAGGTGTGTGCAGTTCACAGGCTCAGATGCTTGAAACGGAGATTTGAAAGAGATAAACAATACCAAAAGGACTACACAACCTTTATGAATGAAATCATAACGAATGGGGATGCAGAAAAGGTCCCAGAAGAAGAAATCAACAGCAGTCCTGCGTGGTACATTCCACATCACGGAGTGTACCACCCACACAAGCCAGGAAAAATACGGGTCGTGTTCGACTGCTCGGCAAGGTTTGATGGTGTGTCATTAAACGACCATCTGCTCACGGGACCAGAATTAACAAACAGCCTGATAGGTGTTCTCTGCCGTTTTCGTAAGGGACAAGTCGCCATAATGTGCGATATCGAGCGCATGTTCCATCAATTTCACGTCAAACCAGAGGACCAAGACTACTTGAGATTTCTCTGGTGGGATGATGGAAATTTCCAGGCTCAACCATCAGTCTATCGCATGCGAGTACATCTATTTGGAGCTGTCGTCGTCGCCTGGTTGTGCAAACTTTGGGTTGAAGCATGTTGCTGCCCAAGGGCAAGGTCATTACAGTGAAACAACTATTCAGTTCATCGAACGAAATTTTTACGTTGATGATGGACTGACAAGTGTTGTAACCAAAGATGAAGCTATAAGGTTGGTGAATGAAGCAAGGGAACTCTGCAGTGCTGGCAAACTGAGAATTCACAAGTTTGTTACCAACAACCATGATGTCCTTGCATCCATTCCGGAGGAGGAACGTGCAGATTCAGTAAGAAATTGCAACATAGCGCTTGGAGGGTCGCAAATTGAGAGAGCTTTGGGAATTAAATGGTGTGTTGCTTCAGACCAGTTTCAGTTCAGAGTGATTGTGGATGAACGCCCACTCTCTAGAAGAGGAGTTCTATCAACTGTGGCATCCATCTATGACCCTCTTGGGTTTGTGGCACCATTTATTTTGGTCGGAAAGCAAATACTCCAAGAGATGTGTCGAGACAAGATTGGATGGGACGAGCCATTGTCAGAAGCTCTCAAACCACGGTGGGAGTTTTGGCTGTTGGATCTTAAGAATCTGACTGACATTAAGATTCAAAGATGTTATCTCCCAAAGGGGTTTGAGAAAGTTGAAAGATATGAATTGCATCATTTCTCAGATGCAAGTGTTAAAGGGTATGGTGAATGTTCTTACTTGAGAGCAATCAGTGTATCAAACCAAGTCTGCTGTTCCCTAGTTACTGGCAAGGCCAGGGTGACCCCTACAAAGGTCACCACAATACCCAGGCTTGAGCTGTCAGCAGCTGTTATTGCTGTTCGAACGAGTGACCTGCTTAAAAGGGAGATGGAAGTTCAAGCCCAAGAATTCTTCTGGACGGATTCGAAAGTTGTTCTTGGATACATTAACAATGATGCTAGACGGTTTCACATATTTGTGGCCAATCGTATTCAACGTATACAAGAAGGTTCCAGTCCAGATCAGTGGAGATACGTGTCCTCCGAGGACAACCCTGCTGATCACGCATCACGGGGTCTGACAGCAAGGGGGCTGATTACTTCCAACTGGCTCACTGGTCCAGATTTTCTCTGGCATAACAAACTTCCTACTTATGATGTCAAAGCGGGAGAGTTGGGAGCTGAAGATCCAGAGCTTCGCAAGACCTTCGTTCATAAGACACTGACGACAGAAGATTCACTGCTTAATAATTTCTTAAGGTTCTCAAGCTGGACAAGACTAGTTAAGGCAATTTCACGACTCATGCGATGCGTCAAGGAGGTCAAGGGTCTGGTGTCTAGAACCAACGAAGTCACCAGTCTTGAGGAAAGAAAGGAGGCTGAGCTTTTCATCATATCTACCGTCCAAAGGGAAGTGTTTTCTGAAGAAATCAAGGATCTAAATTCCAAGAAGGAGATGACGAGGGACAGCACAAATAGGCTGCATAAACTGAATCCTTTCCTGGATGAAATGGGTGTGCTCAGAGTAGGAGGTCGGCTGGAGCGCTCTGATTTACATGCACACATTAAACATCCAGCCAAGCAAAGCCCACATATCACAATTACTGATTGGACACTTCCATCAAAAGGTTCAGCACCAGGGACGTGGGATGACCTTGAATGAGTTGCGGTCAAACGGCATTTGGATAGTAGGCTGCAGTCATGCAGTGTCCTCCTACATTCACAAATGTGTCAAATGTAGAAAGTTCCGAAGAAATGCTGAAGCTCAAAGAATGGCAGATTTACCACGTGAAAGAGTTGAACCAGCGCCTCCCTTTGCCTATTGTGGAATGGACTGCTTCGGTCCATTTTACGTTAAGGAAGGAAGAAAGGAACTTAAACGCTATGGTCTACTCTTCACTTGCCTGTGCTCTCGTGCTGTGCATATAGAGCTACTTGATGACATGACAACTGACGCCTTTATTAATGCTCTGCGAACATTGATTGCCATTCGTGGAAATGTTCGGCAGCTTCGATCAGACCAGGGAACCAACTTTGCTGGAGCAAGACGAGAGTTCTTGGAATCTGTAAAGAAAATGGACCAAGAAGGCCTAAAACAAGTAGGTTGTGAATTTGTTATGAACCCAGCATCTGCTAGCCATATGGGTGGAGCCTGGGAAAGACAGATCAGGACGATAAGGAGTGTGCTAACGTCCATCCTAGATCATTCGTCCAAAAGACTTGACACTTCATCCTTGCGTACATACCTTTACGAAGTTATGGCGATCATAAATAGTAGACCCTTAACAACTCACCTGCTCAATGATCCCATTTCTCCACAACCTCTTACACCAAATCACATCCTGACCATGAAGTCTTCAGTGGTCTTGCCAGCACCTGGTGAGTTTGTGAAAGAAGACATGTATCTTCGCAAAAGGTGGCGCAAGGTACAATACCTGGCCAATGAATTTTGGACCAGATGGAAAAGGGAATACTTGCTGAATCTTCAGCAGAGAAACAAATGGTACAAGACACAGAGAAATGCCAAGATCAATGATATTGTGATTCTGATAGACAATAGTCTACCCAGAAATGAGTGGAAGCTTGCTAAAGTCACTAAAGTATACCCTGGTGAAGATGGAGTCATTAGGAAACTTGAGATGTTAATGAGTGATGCAGCATTGGATGACCAAGGAAAAAGAGTTAACAAGCCAGTATACATTGAGAGGCCTATTCACAAGACGGTTACTCTACTTGAAACTGAATAGTGCAGAACAATAGTTTATGTTAGATCTAAGACATCATTCACATTTATTTATTTATTTATTTTTCTTCTTTTTCTTTTGCATTCAGGTTTAGTTAGAAATCACTAGTGATTTGGTGGGAGTGTGGCTGCCGTCAGTGGCAGTCATGCAGATATTTTTGGTCGCGCGCGCCGCTCTCTACACGACGGTGTCGATTTAAACAATAACAGAAATAACCGTCCGCTAGGAGGCGATTCTTACCCCGTACGCTAGAGATCTGGAGAAGCGCGCAGCGAAGTTTTAACTTTGTTAGAAGACATTCCGGAGATGTGATTTTGTTTCAAGTTAACCCTTTCAAGTTAATGCGGCCAATGAGTTCTCACGGCATCGTTTGATTACACCTGTGTCCGATTAAATGCCAGTAAATAAGGAACGCCTTGTGTCCGTTTTTCGACTTGGAGGGAGTTACACATATAATCTCCCGACCCCCCCCCCCCCCAAACAAAAAACTCATCGGATCTACACGATTCACGTAGGTCACCCTTTTCAACTTCAAAACGGCGAATTTCGCCGAAAGGTGACAGATTTTCATGCCTGTTTCAAGGACCCGTGGGAACCCTGTTAAAAAGGGGAACCAATTACTAAAGTAGCCAATCCCGTCGTTCCATCATCACATGGAAGCAGCACCTGTCTTCCATATCATCTTCATACTCGCCCTCCAGTGGACAACCTGCAAAAGAACAGCTAGCACAAAACAAGAAAAGCAGGCCCGTAACAAGCTGTCATGGGGAAAAAATGGAATTCATTCACAATACAGTATACAGACACTAAAATGACAATTTCATGGTATTTGAATTAGATTTTTACCATTGTGTTAAGAGTATAGAAACTGTAAAATTACAGCAAAGAGCTGGAAACCCTGCTGCCAGTATTTTACTGTTGTGACGCTGGGCGACGACAGACGGACGAGACACAGAATCCGTTTTCTTGCGACAGACGTCACGTTTTATTCTACACACAGTGATTGCGCAATAGCGCACGTTGAACAGTACACACACAGCAACGTGTAGACAATAGACAACGACGAGCACAGGACACTGCGCGAGCGCACATTAAATAGACAAACCACATTAGCCCCACGTGATTACGAGACGATTCACAGGTGAGACGGATTATCACATGACATAGCCATCACCACGGAATATCCAGACGCAGACGATGCACGTAGACTACGTAAACACACGCCCAAAAGGGAGGGGCCGGGGTCCTCAACGTGACAACTGTATTTGTTCAAATTCATGGTATTATAATGTTCTTTAATACAACGGTAAGAAACTGTAATTCAGAATACAGTACAGAAGTTGTAAAAATTACAGTAAAATACTGGCAGCAGGGTTTCCAGCTATTTACTGTAATTTATAAGTAAAATCTTTACAGTCGTTACCAAGCTAGTATATATATTTTATTTAATTGTTTTTATTAAATAAAATAAATTTATATTTATATTTTATTGACTTTCAAAACGCTCAGTCTTAACATCTTCACGTTCTCTAAGGTTTCGCCTTGGAATGAAATGAAATAGTTACAATTTCAAGCATTTTCAAGTACTTTAGCCAAAATTCCAGCACTTTTCAAACCTGGAACAAAATGCAACATTAACTGAGCGTTCACACCGAAAGCGATAAAATCGCTCTCCGTCGCTGAGTCACCAGCATCGCGTCGCGTGGGGGCGTGTCCAACATCACGTCGGCATGCAGCGCGTGACAGATATACAAATCATGTTTTTAAAGCAGGACGCAGTATTTATTTATTTTAATCTATTGATGACAGGACACACAATTATAAAGGAGTGCGTGTATAAAACATAGTGTGTATAAAACATATATAAACCTAAAATGTTTATGTAATTTTTTTACTTTTTACCCCAGACCCGAAGATCAAACAGAAATAAAAAAAATCATAACCAATAATAGGGTATATGCTAATTTATTGCAGATGTTTTTTTAACAAATGAACAGTATTCCCTCCAAAAATAAACATTTTTGGGAGGGAAGCTGTCCTGTATAAATTCTAAACACCCCTGAGATGTGTTATTTCACTATGGATTTGAGAAAGGTTGTGTTGCTGACTGTCGGCGTGCTTCACCTTCCCCCAAAAAACCATTGCCACTCTGCATGGATCCATCAGATCCTGCAGTCCTGTGCACAGCATGGGGAGTACCATCACCTTGTGCAGGAGCTGAGGCTGGATGATAGCAGGTTCTAGGGCTACTGGACATAAATGAATTTGACATCCTTCTGTCAAAAGTGGGGTCTAGAATCGCACGAATAGACACCAATTATCGCAAGGCTATTTGTCCATCCCAGCGTTTGGCTATTTGCTTAAGGTAAGTGCATTCTACTACAAGAATATATTTTTCTCCTGTATGTAGTCTCTATTATTTTCTTATATTTTGTCAACATATATAATTTTGTACAGTGATGTGCAAAAGTATTTTTATATTACCAAAGAAATTTCAAAGACAACATGAGAAAACAATAATAATAATAAAGAGTTTTTAAATGATGATTTCATTTATTCAAGTAAAACAAGTATTCACATTAAAACATGCATCTGTAACATTAATCTTTTACAGGTTCCTTGCTACCGGAGACTCTTACCGGACAATAGCCTACAGCTACCGTGTTGGTGTCAGTACTGTGGCCAGCATTGTTGCTGAGGTGTCCAGAGCAATCTGGGACTCTCTGGTAGATGAGTACATGCTGGTCCTGTTGGAAAAAAGAAAATTAAAGGCTAATAACTTGATGTGTCAATTTAGTGTTTTCCAGGAAGACTGTGGGAAAGCAGGAGTAAGGAGGCCTCAGTGGCCTTGAGGAGAACAGAAGGGGCCTATTCAGTGCAGGATGTGTAGCAAGCAGTTTTTAGATAACCAGGCACACAGGCTGTGAGAAGAGGAGCAGGTGATTTTCCATGGAGAGCAGCCAGGATTGGGGAGTTATCGAAACTTAACAAATCGAAACTTATGGACAGAGAGTATGAAAGAAAGGACATCGCCCAGCACGAGAGGCTTTTCGCTTGGACACTGCTGAGATCCACTTGGGTTAGGTAGATTCCTAGGCAACTAGCACCAGTGCACTGAAGAGTTTGTACCACGAATACTTCTATTATATTGCATTCATTAATATTCTATATAAATCATTTTAAAAGAACTTTTGTTGTCAAGACTTTGCTTGGACCACTCAGTCAAAAACCAGTCGGTTCATCGGGGCGGTGTTGGGACCCGTCTGGGTCGGAGAAGAAAATTCCCAACAAATTGGTAGCAGAGGATGGTTTTGGCTGGAGTCGAATTCTGCAATTAGGACAAGAGAGGAGGTCAATCCGTCCGTGAGGTGACTGAACTAAACCGCGCGGTCTGAAAAAAGGTAAGGAGCCATTCTCTCCTATTGGCTGATGTTACTACGTCATAGGCTAAATTAAAGTTCAGTCACTAAATGGTCGAGGCGAAATACTCTCTGTAAATTTAGTATTGAAATTGTATACGTGTTACAAACTCGATATATAGACAGGAGGATTGCCCTACGACTCATAAAGTCGGGAGGAGGACACCCTGTAACTGCAGTAAACGGTTAAAGAGTAGGCAGCCCATCGGTTCTAAAAGAGAACGGTGGAGGACGCGCTCAGAGAAAGTAGGCAGCCCACGTTCTAAAAAGAACCTTGGTTCTAAAAGAGAACGGTGGAGGACGTGCCCAGAGACAGAGCAGGTAGCCCACGTTCTTAAAAAGAACTTTGGTTCTAAAAAAAGAACGGTGGAGGACGCGCTCAGGTGACGAGTAGGTAGCCCACGTTCAAAAAAAAGGGGAACTATTGTTCTAAAAAAAAAAAAAAAAAAGAGAACGGTGGAGGACGCGCTCGGTCACGGTTAAATGAAGCCGGTTTTGGGGGGCCCCCGTGTGTTTTGTTGAAATTGCGTGCGTGATTGGTGAAACTACAGCTGTATCTGTGTGTGCGTGTTTGCAAAATTGCAGTGTTGGGTTGGTTTTCATGTACCGTGTGGTTTTATGTTGAATAAAGACCTGTATAAATTGTTTGAGCATACGTGCTATAATAAAACTTGAGAGCCTTTCATTGGGGGACTTACAAACCCACGCCCATAAATCCATGAGCCTCTTATGAGAGGACATTTGAACCCCTGAGTAAATTGCATGAGCCCCCAAGAAAGACGTTCATCATTGTGTACACAAGCACAAGAGAAACATTTCATAAGAGGTTAAAGTGTAAAACAAAAATTATCATATATTTTCAGGCATGAAATTATAATTTGGTTTATGACGCTCCGTAAACGTACGATTTAAGTGCTGGAAGTGAAACTCGCGCGAGCTGTGTTGAGCTGGAGTTGTTTGGAGTGTGGAGATATTAACTTGTGTCTGTCTGCCCTTGGGGTGCGCGCTGGCGAATTAAAGCGCTTGCGAACACGACGATACAGTGATAAAGTTTACTGAATTAATTCGGCGGTATTAAAGTGCTAGTGAGTACAACGAAAAAGTTTTTAAATTTACTGAATCGAAGCAAAAGTAATTTGGAAGTAGTTTAAAAATCGGAGTTATATCATGGATAATATTAAAGGTTTGGAGGATTATTTGGTTGATACTATGGAGAAACGTGCTGTGCCGAGAATGAGGTCTGACACAGTGATGTATGTGAAAAAATGTTTTGAGAAGATGCGATCCGAAGGGTTGTGGCCAGACCCGGACGACCGTGGTGTGTCTCAGGTTGATTGGGAGCAGATCGAGAAGCATTGGGTCACACAGGTTAATAAAGAGAAAAAAAGATTAGAGGCTAGCGGAGCCCTAACTAAGCAAAAGCGTAAAATCCAGCTGGAAGAAGCTGAAACTTATTTGTCGTATGTGAGAACATTTCGGAAAATTTGTCAGAAGATTAATGATAAAGAACGAGTTGAAACCAAAAAGACAGAACCCCCTGTGCCCCCTCCCTATGCAGAAAAAGCGTGTGAACCCAGTGCTCCTCAATGTCCGCGTGCAGCGCTGATGGCGCCTGTGTCTGTGAGTGAAATGAGTGACGTTGATGTGGACGGGGCTTCTGCACGTCCAAAATCAGTGAGAGAGCGTGAATGTGATGAGGGGAGACAAGTGGTAATGGAGGTTGTCAGTGATGTGGCTATGGATAAAATAGAGAGTAGACTAAAGAGGCTCGAAGACCGTGATCGCGAGAAAGCTGGAGAAACAGAGATAAATAATGCATTGCAAAGAATTGAACAGCGAATGGATGAGAGTTTGAGTCTGAGTGCCCCCACCCGGTTCGAACAGACGTTGAACAGAGCAGAGAAAGTGGTCTGTGACGTGGAGAAAGCCATCAGGCAGGAAGAGGCTAAGTTGGAAAAAGAGCGTGCGAGACAGCAAAAGAAATGCGCTGCGGATGATAAAAGGAGAAATAGAGGCGCACCTGACTGTAGAGATACATTGATTGTGACTGGTGAAAATTTAGAATGGGAAGCGGAGAATGACGAGGGTGGGGCGAACAGACGAGTGAAAACTCCCTCTTCAGAAGAGAGCGAGGTGGGAGATGAATGTATTATTAACCTGACTGAATCCGAGCAATGGGTGAGAGTGCCCGCCTACTATGACAGACACGGTGTGGTCACGCGATCAAAAGCCAAGAACACGTCGACCCCTGGTGGCCATTATCCGATAATGGCGGTACCAGGGAGCAGTTACGCACACACATACGCTCCGTGGACACACAGAGATTTGCACACTATGATAGATAAATTACCCAATCCTAAAAAGGGCGTTCAGTATTTCTTGTCTAACAGTGCCCAATTAATTTGTTAGGTAGAGATTTGTTGTGTCAATTTTCAGCTATTATTGAATGCACACCGAGTGAAGGTAAATTAGCTGTCTCTGTCACCAACCACGATGAGCGCCTCAGAATACTTAATCAACAAGCAGCGGACGGCCCAGCTCACATTTACTGGGCCACATTACAACATCCTGAGGAACAAGCAACTGCTAAAAATTTGCTTTACACGTTTAATTTATGGAAACCATGGTTCCTGTCACTTCAGAGTATGACCCCACCAATAGACAGCACACACTGCACTTTTAATTACATCAGAGGGGAGGATGGGGTTTACGGACAGCTGTGGAATAACATTGAAGGTCAATTACAAAATATAATTTGTGAATCAATGATTGTTGGACCTGAAGGTGTGGCTGCACTAGTTGTGTTAACAGGAGAACAGATGACGTACTGGAGAAACCCGGACCAGCAGGATTCACTACCACATGTCTCGCTGTTGGTCTCGGCTGGACACGAACCTCGTGAGCTGGGCCCCATGCTGGCCACTGCCATGAAGGAACAGTTTCGCCCAACCTGTCTGCCAGGGGTAGAGGGTACGTCGGATGGTAAGTACTGGAGAGTCGCATGTGACACCAGTGACTTGGCGTACTTCTGTAACCAGCCCCTGACAGCCACACACGGCAGAGCACTGTTGGATCACCCCCAGGCCAAAGAACAACTAGAGACGGTCCCAGCCAACTTGTGGACCACGACAAAGGTAGATGTAGGATGTGCATCACACCACATGGCTCCTATTAGGTTAAAGCCAGGAGAAACAGTCGTTCATCAGCCACAGTACCGAATCAAGCCAGAAGCCATGGCAGGTATTACAGACACCATTGCAGATTTGATCAAAGTTGGAGTTCTGAAACCCACGACGTCACCGTGGAACACGCCCATACTACCTGTTAAAAAACCTGGAAAAGATGAGTATCGTATGGTGCATGATTTGAGGCGCATTAATGATGTCACTGTAACTGAGAACATACCAGTACCTGACCCCTATCGATCTTTGCAGAACCTGACGACTGAACACTGCAGCTTTTCATGCATAGATTTAGCTAATGCTTTCTTTTCTATACCAATTGATGAGAATGTGAAAGACATTTTTGCATTTACCTTTAAAGGTCAACAGTACACATACAACAGGCTACCTCAAGGCTACAAAGACTCACCAGGCATCTTCAATCAATGTCTGTTGAAAGATCTGTCTAGATTAACTGACAATGATTTGATTGACTAACACCGTACTAATACAGTTCGTGGACGATTTGTTAATAGCTAGTACTTCACCTGATAAGTGCCTTAGAGACACTATAACCATTCTAACATTGTTAGCTGAATTAGGTTACAAAGTGAACAAGTCAAAACTCCAGGTGGCCAGGCCGATGGTCACCTTTCTGGGGAGAAACATCTCACACAAAGGTCACACCCTGACTCCAAATCAGAGACAGTCAATACTGTCATTTCCAAAGCCCACTACAGTGTCCCAAATGATGTCATTTTTAGGCCTGACAGGCTACTGCCGCAACTACATACCTAACTACAGTGATTTAGCTCACAGCCTCAGAAAACTCGCAGTGTCAAAAGGTCTGAGTAACGGGAAGGTGGAGCTTGACTGGACGGTTGAGGCAGAGAGGGATTTTATAACTCTAAAACAAGCACTTGCTAGCGCTACTGAATTAGCAGCACCAGACTACACACAACCTTTTCATTTAAACGTTTCTGTAAGAGACAATCATGTTCATGCTTGTCTCTTTCAGAAGGGGGAGAGTGAAGGAAGGAACATTTTATTTTTTCACAGTTCCAAATTAGATCAACCAGTGATAGGAACAGGACCATGCACAACATACATGGCAGGACTCACCACAGCGATAGAGAAGACAGCACACTTGGTAATGTGTCACCCACTGATAGTCAGCACCAATCACGGAGTAATGGCGTTCATAAACTCACAAGCCTTTTCTTTGTCAAGAGCACGACAGAACAAGATAAAAGCCATACTCACACAGCCACACATCACGTACAACACTGCGTCAAAACTTGTGAATCTGACTGATAACATTGAAGTAGCAGAAGATGCGACACCACATGACTGCGCTGACGCCACAGAAAGATACATTCAGCTCAGACCAGAACTGCACAAGGTCAGAATTACTAAACCAGGAGCATGGGAACTCTGTTCAGATGGGAGTTGTTGGAGACAAGGTAACGAACTGAAGGCCTCTTACGCTGTGGTACAAGCATGTGGGGAAGAGTGGGAGGAGGTGGAATCAGGAGTGGTTCCACAACCAGCTTCAGCTCAGCTGGCAGAAATGGTCGCACTCACTAGAGCACTGGAACACGCGTCAGGTCAGACTGTGAACATTTACACAGATTCAGCATACGTGCACGGGGTCATCCACCATGAACTAGTCAGGTGGATGGATAATGGGTACACTAACGCCACGGGACAGCCAATCAAACATTTGAGAGCAGTACATGAGTTGAGTGAAGCTATCATGTTACCCAAAGAAGTGGCTGTGATAAAGGTAAGAGGACATCAGGGTAATGACAGTTTTGTTTCTAGAGGTAATGAAGCTGCTGACAGAGCAGCCAAAGCTGCTGGAGGGTACAACCCACAGAGCTTGTTGTTGCTGGAAACTCATAACATGCCTGAGTTGACAGAGAGCCACCTGGCACAGATCCAAGAACAGGCCACGGTCTATGAGAAGCAATTGTGGATAGACCGGGGAGCCACTGTCACTAAAGGACTCTGGAGGAGTCCAGAAGGGAGGGTAGTTCTGCCCTTAGAGAAGATGAAATTGATACTATGCGAAGCACATGGGCCTACTCACTCCGGAGTGTCGGCCATGGTGACCAAATTAGAATGTTTATGGTGGCATCCATACCTCAGAGACCATGTGAAGCAATACGTGAGCGAATGCGATATCTGTCAGTCATACAATGTAAAGAAACCATACCGGGTGAGAATTGGAGGATACCCAGTGCCCGCGGGGCCATTTGAGGAGATTGTGATCGATTACACAGACATGGGGCCAGACAACAGGGTAAGGGGGTACAGGTACCTGCTGGTCATGGTAGACAGATTCACCAAGTGGGTAGAAGCTATACCCACCAAAAAGGAAGATTCAAAGTCAGTCATAAAATGGTTGCAAAATGAGTTGATTCCCAGGTACGGCCTACCAAAAGTGATTAGGAGTGACAATGGGTCCCACTTTGATAACAAACACTTGGCAGAAGTAGAACAAAAGCTGGGCCTAACCCACAAGTTTGGCACTGTCTACCACCCACAGTCACAGGGGTTGGTGGAAAGAGCCAACCAGACCATTAAGACTAAACTGGCCAAAGTGTGCGCAGCAGGAGACATGGACTGGGTTCAGGCGCTGCCACTAGTGTTGATGTCCATGAGAGCAACCCCCACGGGAGAATACAATCTCTCACCACACCAGCTCATGACAGGACGACCCATGCCAGGGTGCCCTCGACCAAGGATTGAGGGACCAGCTTTGGAAATCCAGGAACAGGAGATGTCAGAGTACATGAGAGAATTAACCAAGTTGCTTTGTGAAATCAATAAGTCTGTTCAACAGGTAAAAGGAGAAGAAGACCTGGAATCACCCAAGGTGAAGGTGAAGCCAGGGGATTGGGTAAGGATCAAGGTGCACAAGAGGAAGTGGAACGAGCCACGGTGGACAGGCCCGTGGGAGGTCGAAGGTGCCAACGAGCACTCAGTGAAAGTGAGGAAAGACAAAGGTAAGACTTGGTACCACATTTCACACTGTGTTGCAGCAAAAGAACCAACAAGAACCACAGGAGAGATCAAGACACACTTGGAGGAGACAGGAGAAGCCCCAGGGAAGGAGTTGGTGGTGAGTACCGACCCCAGTGTAGCTTTTTACAGAGAATACATCACAGCCGAGGACTGGTGGGAGGAAGGTGAAGGAGACCTGTTGGAGACTGACTGTGAGGCTATAGCACACTGTGTGAGCGCGGACTTGAACCTGGGAGCTGGAGTGGCTCTGCAGATCAGACAAGCGTTTGGCACTACAGGTATAGCCAAGGTGCCCATAGGCAAGTGTGCCACACAAACCACACAGACACACATCATATTCCATTTAGTGACCAAAAGATACTACAGGGAGAAGCCAGAATTAGGAGATCTGATTTCAAGCATACAACACCTGGCCACATTGTTAATATCATTGAACATTAACACTCTAGCCATACCGAAGCTGGGTTGTGGACTAGACGGATTAGACTGGAGGACTGTGAAACCAATCATTAAAACTTTACTTAAACCAACCGGTACCAAGGTGGTGGTGCATCATCTTCCATCCTAGGATGGAACTGTGGGAAATAAGAGACATGTTGTCGGGACGTGTCGGACGTCCAGATGAGGCTCAGTACCAACAATATGTTAGAGTAGGGAGATTAACTTTGAGAACATGGACTTGGCTATGGGGGGGAACGTTTCTAGCCGCGGTGATAATAGGAGCGGTGGTAATATTTAGTGTAGGAAATCAGAAACAACCCAATAACGTGAACGTAACTTTGTGTCGGTGGGACGACAATCACACTGTCTGCAAAGAGGTGAGGCCCGATGAGATCCACAGCCCTAACCCGCTAGTAAACGCGACCAAACCAGAGAAAATAGACTTTAAAGTAAGAAAACCAAGAGAAGCTGGAACCAGGCCAGTAGGACAGTCCAAGGACCGGTGTGTACGGACATACGGAGGTGTGGAATTGAGTTATAGAGATGGTACAGCCTCGAGCTGGACTTTTGACTTATGTGAGGTAGTGGACTGCGGGGGAGCCAATGCCTCATACAGAGGATGTGATTTGTACATATGTTGGACCAATCAAGTTAATGCGGGCTGTCATGGAAGGGGGAGTTTCTATAGTGCAGACTGGTGTCCTGGTTGGGGGTCGGTGATAAAGTACTCGGGGAGATAGAAACCGACATTAGGAGATAAGAAAGGTAACCCTTCCACGACCTCTTTGAGCAAATGGTGGGTCGATGTGTCGTTTCAGCGAGATTATCACGTGTCCCAAAATCCAGTAACTTTTTCTGTCAGATGGAATGGGCAGATATGGGGTAATAACAGACCGTTGTACTTCACCCTGGGGGTGGAACAATCAGGACGTGACATATGGGGAATAATTAAACTCAGCTATTTAGCCAAACCCAAGCCACTCAGCCCAGCAAAACCTGAGGCAAAAATAAAAGAGGTGGAGGATTCAGCAGACAAGTTCACTCTAACCACAGATTTCACTAAATTATCGTCCCAGCAGTTAATAGAATTAGCAACCGGTTACAGCGGCTCGAATTTGTGGTTGTCATGGCTAGAACAAAACAGTAGAGAAAATGGGTTAGAAGGTGGTGTGGCCTGTGCAGTGGCCCGACCTGCGTTAATGACCTCACCAGCCCCACTGAATCCTGAAACAGATCCAGTAGGATATCAGTGTATGTTGAATTTAACTAAGGTGAAAAGTATTACGACCTCAAATTGTTCCAACCTGGACAGTATTTTTCCGTATGTCAAAAATTTGGAAGGAGGTAACGCTCCTTTCGTGCCAGTGAAACTTACAGGGCAATACCAATGTTTTAACTTGACCGAGAAAGACGCAATCATGAGTGTGGGAGAAATTGAACCAGATTGGTGTAACGCCACAACGAAGGTCCCGGGGATAGGGAGAGTAGCCCGGGCAGGGATCTGGTGGTACTGCGGAGGACACACTCTGTTGGCATTAATACCAGGAAAAGCTAAAGGAATCTGTGCTATGGTTAGACTAATCACACCAATAACAATGATAGGGCTGAGGGAAATCACACCGCAGCCTGCTACAGCACAAGGGAGAAAGAAGCGTGATGCCTTTGATTTGTCCATAGGGTCACCAACATACATTGACTCCATAGGAGTGCCTCGGGGGTTTCCCAATGAATACAAGCTAGTTGATCAAATAGCTACGGGCTTTGAGAACATTCCAATTATATCAGCCTTGTTTCCAGTAACACCGAACAAGAATGTAGATAGGATCAACTTTGTCCATTACAATGTACTAAGATTAACCAACCTAACGAGAGACGCAATAGAGGGGCTGAGCGAACAACTGAGAGCTACCTCACTGATGGCCGTACAAAACAGAATGGCTCTAGATATGCTCCTGGCGGAAAAAGGGGGTGTATGTTTCATGTTTGGCGACAACTGTTGTACCTTCATTCCCAATAACGCCGCACCGGACGGGTCGGTGACCAGAGCTCTGGATGGACTGAAGGCTTTATCTAAGGAGATGCAGGAGGCCTCAGGTATCAGTAACCCCATGGAGGAGTGGTTCACGAAGGTGTTTGGGAAATGGAAGGCACTAATTATGTCTTTGTTTATGTCAGTAGCCGTGTTCATTGCAATTGTTGTTATTTGTGGATGTTGTTGTATACCATGTATCAGATCTCTCACCCAAAGGTTGATCACAGCCGCGATTGAGAAGGGGGACGCAAAGAACCCACCACCATACACCATGCCACTGATGGCGGAGGATGATGATGACATATCATCTGAAGAAGACGATTCTGTGTGAAAAACTTGTTGTTTTTGATTAATTATGCTTGCTTTGTAGGTATTGGCAGCGTCTGCGACTGATGAAGAATGAAGACGCACCACACATTAGAGCACAACCAACAGCACATGAAAGCTGATTCACTAGTTTAAAAGTAATATGCATGACACATGGGCACATTAATAGAACGGGTCGAGGTGATCTCCCACCAGGCGGGACCTGGGTCTCGGGGACAACGTCAAGTCACGAGACCGTGGGAGATGAAGGGGGGCATCTCCGCATAGTCTGAAAGGTCTCGGCCCACGACTGGGGAGTGATCCAGAACCCACAAATCACATAAAAGAACACATAGACGTTGTACTAACTGACATAGTCACACTATGAATGTATACACATTTAGGAATTTTTATGATTGTCTTTCTTTTAATAAGTGCACTGGGCTAGATAGATTTTAGTATTAGACTAGAGTTAGACCAATGTTTTGGTCTAAAAGGGGGAATGTTGGAAAAAAGAAAATTAAAGGCTAATAACTTGATGTGTCAATTTAGTGTTTTCCAGGAAGACTGTGGGAAAGCAGGAGTAAGGAGGCCTCAGTGGCCTTGAGGAGAACAGAAGGGGCCTATTCAGTGCAGGATGTGTAGCAAGCAGTTTTTAGATAACCAGGCACACAGGCTGGGAGAAGAGGAGCAGGTGATTTTCCATGGAGAGCAGCCAGGATTGGGGAGTTATCGAAACTTAACAAATCGAAACTTATGGACAGAGAGTATGAAAGAAAGGACATCGCCCAGCACGAGAGGCTTTTCGCTTGGACACTGCTGAGATCCACTTGGGTTAGGTAGATTCCTAGGCAACTAGCACCAGTGCACTGAAGAGTTTGTACCACGAATACTTCTATTATATTGCATTCATTAATATTCTATATAAATCATTTTAAAAGAACTTTTGTTGTCAAGACTTTGCTTGGACCACTCAGTCAAAAACCAGTCGGTTCATCGGGGCGGTGTTGGGGCCCGTCTGGGTCGGAGGAGAAAATTCCCAACAGTCCCCACCACAGATGATTGGCGAGCAATTGCAGCCGACTTCCTCCATCGCTGGTGACATGTGGTGATTCAGGCTCCTGATAACTCTGGATCACTTTTCCACAACTACAAGGGGACTTTTTCTATTGTGCTTCTGGCAGTTGTGGATGCCAAGTACTGCTTCCGTGTAGTGGATGTCGATGGCTACGGGCGAACCAGTGATGGAGGGATTCTGGCCAATTCACCATTTGGTCAGGCTCTGAAAGATGGGAACCTTGGTCTCCCAGAAGATGCTGTGCTGACCGGTACTGAGCCCCTTGGACCTCAACCACATGTATTTGTGGGTGATGAAGCCTTCCCTCTGCGGCGGGATCTGAACCCTTCCCAGGTTCCAACCTCAATAACAAATAATTTTTTATTATAGGTTATCAAGAGCAAGGCTGATTGGTGAGAACACATTTGGTATACTTACAGCCCAATGGCGCATGTACTGGTGTGTCATTGGCATCAGTCCTGCCAATGCAGACCTGTGTGAAGGCCACATGTGTCCTGCATAATTTTTTAGGAGCCCGTCTCACTCAGCAGTGAAGGTGATGTTGCTGTTCTTCACGATGCCAGAAGATTATGTAGCAACAACTCATCCTGAGAGGCAGTACGAGTTAGGGAGTCATATGCCTCTTACTTCTCCTCTTCAGAGGGTGCTGTTGCCTGGCAGCCTGTGGCCTAAGATTCAAAACAGTCAAAACAAAGGCTCTTTTAAGAGCCACCCACCATAACTAAAAGCACAAATTCCATTTACACTGAAAAAGAGTAACTGGCTCTAATGTGTGCTGATCTGGTGAACTTTGGAGGTTGGCAGCTCCGGTCAGAGAGCTGGACTCAGAAAGATTTTAGTTATCCACCTTTTATTTATTGAACATGGAATATTACAAGGATTGGATGAGAGATGGATGATACAGACATGAATTGGGATAGATGCCCGTGACGATATGTGTAGAGGGTTGTATGTGTGTGGCTGTAATTACAGAAAAAAAACAGATGAATTACTTTAATAGTACATTCAATCAATTACTACAAGGCTAAGCAAACACATCCTCGAAATTAGTAGTGACAAACGGAAATCAATCCAATGAATGAAAATGTTACATCTAACAGATCACCGATCATGTGTAGATAAACTGAATGATATAACAGAACACCTGTAAATTACTCAATCGCTCATAACGAGCTAACAAGGCTACTGAATTTCTCCCGTACCGGTATGCTAATTAGCTCGCTAGCGAAACTAACAATAACACAGGTCGAAATAATAACGGCTCACGTCGACCTAGTACATATATCACACTCGTGGTAGCATGTACTACATTAGTACTAACAATATTGAACTCACTTTTTAATGTATTGACACACACAACTTTTAGATGAAGATGAGACACACCGCTGCACAAAGTTCTCTCTCCTATCCTTACGGCAAGGACCAACAGACGCTGCACGTGTGCATTCTACAAGCCCGGACTAATGTACAGCAACGCAATGAGAACAAACTACTTATATAAAACAACAAGATAGAACGACAGTCTTTCGTACATACACAGTAACATAAATTTTCCTTAATGCACTTAATAAAACTACAATGCAATACAAATGTAATACTGTAATATTTTCACTCCTATTACACCCATTTAAAGCACTTAAGGAAATTATTATATTTTATATAAGAAAAACTGAACACAATGAAATTTAAACTGTTTATTTATTTATTCAACAATAACTTAGTAAAAACAACAATAACTTAGTAAAAACAACGAACATCCATTAAAACAGGTGAGTTAAACAAACTTTTTTGCAAGGTGCAGGTGACAAGACTGAGGGAAATAAGCTTACTGACACCCCTCGCAGTCTTGTCAGCTGCACCTCTCTCTCTCTTTGTGTGTGTGTGCGCGAGAGAACAAGAGTAAAAACAGGCGAGTTAAACAAATCTTTGTTTTTACTCTCTTGTTCTCTCTCTCTCTCTCTCTCACACACACACACACACACACACACACACACACACACACACACACACACACACACACACACACACACAGCAAGGTGCAGCTGACAAGACTATGAGGGAAATAAGCTTACTGTGTCAGCTGCACCTCACTCTGTGTTTGCGTGTGTGTGTGAGAGAGAGAACAAGGGAGTAAAAACAAAGATTTTAACACTAATAAAAAACTAACAAAAACTATTTGTTGGCATCTGCCTCTTGGCACTTTCCCTCATAAATAAACTGGTGTATTTAAAATATTAATTTGTCCCTTTTCCTCTCTGGGAACATTTTAAAATCAGCCAGTAAGCTGCGGGAAAACATCTCATCAGGGTCCTCAATTGGAGGACCCTGATGAGATGTGCTACTGTTTCTAGTGCTGCTAACAGTCTGAAGTTGGTGTAGCAGACAGAGCCGGTTCAGAAGTTGATGGAGTAGCTCCCTCATCTGAAGAATCCTGCCCCTCTCCTCTTTCTTCCTGCACTTCCTTACACTGTCCCTGACTCTGATCTTCTTCACCCTGACTATTCTGGGTCATGGGCTCCCCAACCCCTCCAGACATGTTTCCACTGCCAGGCCTGCTTTCCATGAAGGGGTTGAGGAAGCCCATCATCCCCATGTAGCGCAAGGGGCGGGCGATGACTGCTCCTGCTCCACTCCTCTTTCTCTCTCTCTTCCTGGTCTTTTCCCTCCGGAACGTATCCCTCAAATTTTTCCACCTTTTCTTGCACTCCTCCAGTATTTAATGAACACAATATAAAAATCTTTTTAAAATGAACCTTTGATTTATGTGATTAGCAAACACACACCATATAAGTTTTCTATTTAACAATATGACTATATGAATTTTATAATAATAATGATGATTCCACCATTTTAGAACATATTGCACTTCCAGTACACTAGCCAGTCCCACCAGGATTTCGCGGGCCTTTTTTGTGATTGTTGCGGGCTAAAATGTTTGATGTTGCGGGTGTTTTTCAAAAAAATTGCGATGGAAGTTGCGGTGTGTTTTTGCTTTTTTGTGAGTACATTGCAATAGGGAGTAAATGTTGTATGGTTTCCTCTATTTAGTAGTACATTTTAATTATCTATTTACCTATTTATTCAGGGTTGCCAACTTTTCAAGATCGCTTGAAGTGAGATTTGAACCTGGAGGGGGTGGCGAACATTAATTGTTGACGGGGGGGGCGGGGTTAGCGAACGTAAGTTGTTACCGGGCGGCCTGTAAAATGGACACAAATTAAGTATTATATCGAGATCGATCGCCAGTGGTTGGCGCCAGAGCGAACTAGTAACTCATAGATATGGATCAGAGATAAATAAACTTTATCTCTGACTTTAAACTTTATCTCAGTTTAAAGTTTAAACTTATAAACTTTATCTCAGACCCTCGCCACTTGCGTGCGCTGCAGTGACTTCGCGGGATTACCGTTGCATTGTGGGGAATGTAGTGTTTGTGCGTGCAAAACACCATCGGGCGGCTGTGGCCTGCGGGCCGGTTCTAATAGTAATTAAATATCATCCAGGGGGCCATAGATAATCAATTCGCGGGTCTGATCTGGACAGTTTATCCCCGCTTTCATGTAGTGTACCGGGATACTGCTTTTCCCGATCTTTTTGCCGTTATTTTCGTCGCTCATGCTGCTTTCAGTCTGCTCCTCTTGAACGTATATACGGAAGTAAGGCGGGAGTTTGTCGACGTCACATCAATACGACATCAGTGATTGGTCAAATTTGCGGGAAAGTTGCGGTGATTGGCTGAAGTTGCAACACCGCCCTGAATTCGCGGGGTTTGCTTGAAGTTGCGTTGAAGTTGCAAATCGCAACATCGCGACTTTCTGGAGGGTCTGACTAGCTATACATGCTAGCTATAATTTCCAGTTTCATATGGCACTTAAAATCATGAAATAAGCTAATTAAACTTACCTGGTACCCCGACCATTTCTGACACCTTTTGCCATGCTTCATTTTTTTTTTACGAGGTCCCTGTAAATAAATAGTGACACCTCGTAAAGTGAGGGACATCCAGAGACGGCCACTATCAATCTCTCCTCCATTTTGCAATCAGAACAAATAATCAGTAGGAACCAAATTCAGAGGTGCGGTTTCGGAGGAGGGTGCAAACATACTTTCTGATTGATAGTCGCCACCGCCGACATGCACTTGTTTTTCATAGGGTGTTTGAATAATTTTGTCTTATGTGTAAAATGCAACTGTGTTATGTTTGCGCTGCCCTTTTGGCCAGGTCTCCCTTGAAAATGAGATTTTCAATCTCAATGGGATATTTCCTGGTAAAATAAAAGTTAAAATAAATAAAATACTGTTTTAGCAGTACAATTCTAGCAGGCAGGTTACATGTCTTATCTAAGCACAGTATGTTCCAACATACCGACACACAGTAGATTGTTCTCATCTCACGTGTATTCCTAATATGGAGCTTTCCTGCTTGTAGTGGAAAAAACAGACGTATCAGTTGTACACAGAAACAGCTGATGGGTAAGCTATAGCAGAGGGATGACAGCCAGATAACAGTTCTTTCTGTCTCTGCACATTTCTCTGATGCAGGTTACAATATACGCACACACATGCGTACATGATTACATACTGAATTACACTATTTGCAGCCCTTCTGCTAATCAGAATGACATGTACTAAATCACAATGTTCTTTTGTAATCCAAATGACAAGATCAAAATAATGTAATTTCTTGGTGTATTCTTACAAAAAATAAAAATATTTAAGAATAATGTTTTTACAGGCACCTTGAAAAAACTAAACAAAGACATTTAAAAAGAATACAAAACAAGATTAGCAAACACCCCTGCACAGCTTGCCAGAGCGTAAACCATGATTTGAAGGATCAAAGGTCACAGAGGACTGGTTGGGCTGGTGTCTGTGGTGATGATCTAAATGCATTTAATAAAGAAGTATTTGTTCAACTTTTTACTTCATGTAATGTTTCATGGTGTTGTTTCTATGGCACAACAAAGACAGTCAATTTACTGTTAAAATTAAAAATAAATTTTAATTTTTAATTGTGCCGTCTCATTTCACTGGCCCATTTTTACTGAACTTTGAGACAAAGATAAAGAGGGAACCTGCTGAGCTTCTAACTCTTATAAATCTAAAACAATATTTTCCCTACATTTTTAAACAAAAAATAGGTTTAAGAGAACTAGGTCCATTTATAAAAATATCCTTAAATCTCAGGTATAGCGTGTTTGATGGTCTTATAAACCATTTACCAAAAAAGTGGCCCATTTTACATGTCATCAAATCAAATTTTATTTATATAGCGGTTTTTTACAACAGTTGTTGTCACAAAGCAGATTTACAAGTGTCTGAGTCCTAGCCCCCAGTGAGCAAGCCAAGGACGACAGTGGCAAGGAAAAACTCCCTAAGGGCATGAGGAAGAAACCTTGAGAGGAACCAAGACTCGGGGGGGGGGGGGGGGGAAGGAACCCATCCTCCTCTGGCAGGCAGACAATCCTTGACAATCCTCCTTTTGTCATGGTCTCCATGACAAAAATTTAGAGAGAGAGAAAAAAAGGAAAAGATGTGAGTCCATTTTGATATATATTTATAAACATGAGTCCTTTATGTAATTCCTGTTTAGTCCTATCCATCATCCTTTATCCATCATCCACACTGGTTAGTCAGAGCAGTGGGTTGGTCCTCCATCATATTTGGTTAGGCGGGAGGTGGCCGGCCCAGGATGGATCTCTGGAAAGGGTCATCTCTCCTCATGTCAGTGTTCCTCGAGTAGGCGGGCAGCCATGTAGAGAAGGTAATTAGGTCTTTACCGTAATTGTTCCTTCCCCTGTTTTTAAGGGGTATTTCCTTACACTACCACATATTGTTTCGGAGATTACTGCAAAGAATGTGACACGTCCAGTATAAACACTCCAATAGGCTCGTGCGCTGTGTGTGGAATTGAGTGCTATGCCTTCTCTCCTGCGTGAATACGCTGGTGGTTGTGGAGATTACCCCTATTATTAAAACTCTTCCCACACTCCAAGCACTGATATGGCTTCTCCCCTGTGTGAATATGTTGGTGTTGCTTAAGATTAGTATGCTGACTAAAACTCTTCCCACACTCTGAGCAGTGATAGGGCTTCTCTCCTGTGTGAATGCGCTGGTGTTGCTTAAGATTAGTGTGCTGACTAAAACTCTTCCCACACTCTGAGCAGTGATATGGCTTCTCTCCTGTGTGAATGCGCTGGTGTTCGTGGAGCCTACTCTTATTATTAAAACTCTTCCCACACTCTGAGCAGTGATATGGCTTCACACCTGTGTGAATGTGCTGGTGCCGTTGAAGTCTACTCTGTTGAGTAAAACTCTTCCCACACTCTAAGCAGTGATATGGCTTCTCTCCTGTGTGAATGTGTTGGTGTTGCTTAAGATTAGAGTACTGAATAAAACTCTTCCCACACTCTGAACAGCGATATGGCTTCTCTCCTGTGTGAATACGTTGATGCAGTTGAAGATATCTCTGTGTAATAAAACTCTTCCCACACTCTGAGCAGTGATACGGCTTCTCTCCTTTGTGAATGCGCTTGTGGTTGTGGAGATTACCCTTATTATTAAAACTCTTCCCACACTCAGAACAGTGATATGGCTTCTCTCCTGTGTGAATGTGCTGGTGTTCTTTGAGAGAACTGTGCTGATTAAAACTCTTCCCACACTCTGAGCAGTAATACGGCTTCTCTCCTGTGTGAATGCGCTGGTGGTTGTGGAGATTACTCTTATTATTAAAACTCTTCCCACACTCTGAACAGTGATATAGCTGCTCTCCTGTGTGAATGCGTTGGTGCAGTTGAAATCTACTCTGCCGAGTAAAACTCTTCCCACACTCTGAGCAGTGATAGGGCTTCACTCCTCTGTGAATGTGCTGGTGTTTGCGGAGACAACTCTGTCGAGTAAAACTCTTCCCACACTCTGAGCAGTGATAGGGCTTCACTCCTCTGTGAATGTCCTGGTGTTTGCGGAGACTACCATCATGCCTAAAACTCTTCCCACACACTGAGCAGAGATACGGCTTCTCTCCAGTGTGAATGCGCCGGTGCTCCTGGAGACTACCGTCACGCCTAAAACTCTTCCCACACACTGAGCAGTGATATGACTTCTCTCCTGTGTGAATGCGCTGGTGTCGGATGAGATGACTCTGTTGAGTAAAACTTTTCCCACACTCTGAGCAGTGATATGGCTTCTCTCCTGTGTGAATGCGCTGGTGGTTGTCGAGAATACTCTTGTTATTAAAACTCTTCCCACACTCTGAGCAGTGATACGGCTTCCCTCCTGTGTGAATGCGCTGGTGGTTGTGGAAATTTGTCTTATTATTAAAACTCTTCTCACACTCTGAGCAGTGATACGGCTTCTCTCCTGTGTGAATGCGCTGGTGTTCGTTGAAATAACTGTGCTTACTAAAACTCTTCCCACACTCTGAGCAGTGATACGGCTTCTCTCCTCTGTGAATGCGCTGGTGTTGCTTGAGATTACCCTGTCGAGTAAAACTCTTCCCACACTCTGAGCAGTTGTAGCTTTTCTCATTTTCCATGCTTCCTGATTTCAGCTGTCTGACACTCCTCATAGATAAATGTGTTTATGTAGGTAAATTTGACATATTTAGGAAAGAAGACATTGCCGGAGAAGATGCGTCAATGGACAGTATTGATTTCTAAAGGGAAAAAAGAGCAAACAATTATGAGAAGTGTTGGGCTCTGCACTATACTAAAGACATTCATACTAAAAACCATCATGAGAAGAGCTAGGCTTCATTCCTTCACTAAAATGAAAACACTTGTCCAATTTGTGATACACGTCACTCTCTGTTTGATCCAGTGCCACTGTTCAGGCTATAGGGACTTTTATTTTGTAGGGCTCATCAACTTCATATTCAAAGTTGTTTTCCTTCCTCTCTCTCTCTCATGGTGCTGCAGAGCTGCTTTGATCTGTTGAAGCTCCTTATGAGTTCCAGCAGTGTGATTGGATCTCTTTGCATCAGATAATTAATCTATGGGCAGCACCAAGAGATCACAGAAAATGTCACATTTAATGGGTAAAATGTTCTTTTCATGGTTTGTAATGTGATTCTCACTGCTGTGAATTTAGTAGGGTCCTATATCTACTTCTACTTTGAGGATGAACAAAAAATTTTAGCAGTCATAAAAATGCAATCTTTTCATGGTACTTTAAAATGGTTTTACAGATAACTGTGTATAACAGCGTCACCATTCCTTTATCATTTCTCTCAACAGCAATATACAGGGTTTCCACTAGGGGTGGGAATCATTTACTATCTCACGATTCGATTCCGATTTTGGGGGCCACAATTCAATTCAAAATCGATTTTCGATTCAAAACGATTTTCGATTCAAAAAACGATTTGGTTTATAAAAATTTCTGCTTAAGTCTATAAAATCTGCATGATCTACTACAGTCTGCTTTGCAAGACAGAATGACACATACAGAAAATAAAGTGTCTCTCACATTTTATTAACAAAAATAATGTGCTTTGGTAAAATAAAATGCTTTTTGTTGTTACCAAAATTCTTGAGCTTCATTTTACAAGCTGTCAGGGCTGACTCGGATGTTGTTCCCCCAGCCGTTAGTCCCAGACTAAACCAGTGTAACCGTACGTTCTCAGCCAGTCTCTGCTTTCTCTGTGATTGCTTATCGTTTAATGGTCTCGCCACCTCTCTCTGTTATGCTTTCTCTTTACTTATTCAAGTATCTATCTCCTGCGTTGCTTCCTGACCCATCTCAAGTTTTCCCAATCCTGCATTTCTTCCTATCCGTTTTGCCTTTACTTTTGGGAAGGGTTTTATTTTGCTGCGGCGTTTTTTGCCAATTACTTCTGGCGTCCTTGGTTTCGTTTTCGCGTTGCATTTATCCGCGCTGTTTTTTAGTTACTGTTGTTGTTTTGTTTCTTTCTCCCGTCTCACTACGGTTAACTGTTATTTTTCCCGCGTTGTATTTTCCGCGTTGTTTTTTGTTTCTATTTGCTCCATGCCCTCACGGTTTTGGTTTCTATTCTCTTGTGCGTTGAGTCTGCCGTGTTTTGTTTGTTTGTTCTGGGTCGCTGTGCGCGTTTCCCTCTCGCTAATACATGTGACGAGTGTCAAACGTCTTGCTTTTGCGAGCCGGCACTCGTGTCCACCCTTCTCTATATTATTTCACGCAGTGTGTACGTTCCCGTGCTCACCGCGTTACACACGCCTTGCACAACAGCTACACTGTGTCAAGTTTGGTCTTCCCTGGCATTCGTAAATACCAAAATGAACCCATATGTTTGCCTTAAATGAAGACGGAACAGGTTGAATATCTCTTTCCTTCATCCGTTTTGAAACCTTTCCGCACACGAGTGTGTCCCAGAACCTGCTGTGTTAAGTCTCGCGTAATTTTGTAATTACGTAACGCGACTTAGAATCGATTTTGGGACATTTAAAATCGATTCTGAATCATAGTAAATGAGAATCAATTTTTGATATATGAATCGATTTTTTGGCACACCTCTAGTTCCCACGGGTCCCCAAAATCCTTGAAAGTTTGTGAATCTGAAAAAATAAGTTCAAGGCCCTGGAAGGTTTTTGAAAACAGGCATTAAAGACAGCTGTCCTTGAAGGTCCTTGAATATTTTAGCGGGTTTGAAATTTCACATGGATGAAGACCTCGGTCAAGGAATAATAGGGCACAGTTGGTAGGAATTCAATATTTACAAAAGATTGCTATGAAAAAGATTGTCATGATGTTTTAAATTTCTCGTCCTTTTGATGAAAAATATGATCTGATATGATGTTATAAAGATTTTAAGAATGTCTGCAAAATGATTCCTTTAGCATTGATTGAAAATAAAATGACATTTTTGATTACCGATAATTAAGAGTTGACCGTTTCGATGCCCATGTTAAAAGTAAATTACTTAATTGATTTCAAGTGTAGTAAGATTATCACTGATGGTACAAGACAAAAGATATAATAGAAATTCTTTTAAGAAACATCCTAATACAAATTATAAAACCACAATGGCTTGTCAAATAGCCCATATCTTCTAAAGTACGGTAAAAGAGACTCATTTCAAAATAATAAATAAGATACATCCTGTAGCCATGTTTCTTGAAAGAAGATTTAAACTTGATGTGGATTCATGAACCTATTGTAGGTCAGAAGATGAATCCCAGGAGCATTTGTTTTTTCATGTCAATATTCACAAAGTTTTTGCATGGACACTAGAAACTGGATTCATCTCAAACTTAACATTCTTTCTTTTGATACCATTTTACTTTATGCGGAAAAAGTTCGGATTTCTCTGATGCAATAAATGTAGTTGTACTTTTAGCTAAATACCACATTCATCACAATAAGTGGAGTGGTTAAAAGCCTTCTTTCTTTATGAATTAATTTAATTCATATTATTCTTCATTAAGTAGATTAAAAAACTTGGAAAATGCTAGAATCATCTCACACCAGATTTCTCTAGAAATCTATAGTTCTAATATCATTATATGGCTTTGCTCCTCTGTTTTATGCATGTACTGAATGTGTATGTGCATATGTGTATTATTGTTATTATTATTATTATTATTATTTGTCTACTGTCAACGTGTCATTATTTTGCCAGCACAAGTTCATTTAAAATTACACTGTTCATACAGGAAACACTAGCTTTCAGTGCTGTAGTTAACTCACGTGTAGCCGCTTTAGGTGAATGTCACTTTCTCACAGGTGCATTGCTAAATTGCCAGTCATGTTGAGTGTGAGTGAGGTTTTCGTTGAATCAGCGCTTAATGTCATGCACAGAAAATTTCAGGATGCATGGCTTGAAATGACAGTCTTATGAATTTGCATTGTATTAACATCGTTTTTTGATAACATATTCAGGGGTAACAGTAGGTAAATGGTGCCAGGTGCAGTCCTAGAATTTGAGGAAGTTGGTCCTGGAAAGTCATTTAAAGGTCCTTGAATCTGATGTTAACCAAGGTGTGGGAACTCTGAAATGAGAGTATACTCATGTTATATTTATTATACAGTACAGTAGCTTTACTGTACGATTTAATTTATTTTATGCTATAATGTTTTATCATTTATAACGTTTTGTACATATACATTCCCCGTCATTTGGTGGAATAATTGTCCAAAGCTTGTTTTTTTAAAGATGATCATCTTATAACAAATATTTCTGAGGAATTGGTGGCTTGGTGGGGATCCTTTTGCTTGAATAACTGCATCAATGCGGCGTGGCATGGAGGCGATCAGCCTGTGGCACTGCTGAGGTGTTATGGAAGCCCAGGTTGCTTTGATAGCAGCCTTCATCTCGACTGCATTGTTGGGTCTGGTGACTCTCATCCTGCTCTTGACAATATCCCATAGATTCTCTATAATGTCAGGTGAGCTTGCCGGACAATCAAGCACAGCGCTACTGTGGTTATTAAGCCAGGTATTTGTACTTTTGGCAGTACATACAGGTGCCAAGTCCTGCTGGTAGTCCAAAAAGCTTGTTGACAGAGGGAAGCATGAAATGCTCTAAAAATGTCCAGGTAGACAGCTGCACTGACTTTAGTCTTGATATAACATGGTGGACCTACACCAGCAACCTTGTAACTTTCAGACTTTGGTCTTTCAGAGTCTTATAATGTGTTTTTACCATTCATTCCTGTTTCAGTGCAGACAAAATAAATGACTGGAATAACATGCATTATTTCAAGCTTGCATGTTGGTTACCTAGAGTGCATGTAGTTTTGGTAACGGTCTTTGAGATCTGTGGGATCAGCATTTGAGTTTTAAACCCGTCTGTTTTGTCATATTATGCTAATAAAGAAACAAGTTATTATACCGCTTGATAACTAAATCAATACATGTAGTTGTTTTTTAAGTATTTCATTCATTTTAAAGCCAATCATACTGCTGCATATTCTGATAACATCCTGTCAATGTTCCCTCTTCGTGGTGGCCATTTTGAAAGCTACATGAAAACTTAAATCTGGAAAGACCCCTCAGATTTAGACAATTTTAATATATAGCAACTTTTAATTTGGGTAAGTATCACCATTTTTTTACAAATTTAAGAGATTAATAATTTTAACACAGCCTAGCACAAGTTGGAACTTCGATGAAAGAAAATGCTGCAATTCGTAATTAGCATGCTAGTCATATGAGATTGCTGAATACACAAATATATTAAAATCACACAATTTCTTGTGCTTTACTATTTAGCACATCAGTTATTTCCAAATGGATGAGAAATATTTGTAGATTGCAGGATTTAAAAATTGAATTTGGGTCAAAGACGTGACGCTTGCATTTCTGTCCAACTGAACTTTTTACCCATTAATAAACATTAAAATGAATAAAATTATAACATGTATGTCTAACACCTCCCTTATACATAGGCCCACTCTTATTTCTTTAAACGTGTTGGCTATTGGCCATTTTCTGCTATCTGAAGTATGAAAACTTTGGACAACTGGTTTTAAATCAAATTAAAATAATTTAAATATAATTTTTACCCTATGTGGCATAATTTTAAAGTTAAAGTTATGAAACATTTGTACACACATTTCCATCATAATAAACAAACAAATCATGTCCGAATATGTTCATTGTCTGAAATATTATCTGGGGCGACCATCAAGAAAGTACAATTAAGGGACTTTGATTTTGACAATCATCTCAAAGATGATGTTGCATCAGCCAGCCTCATGGTGAGGGTCCCAAAGAGACAACTAGCAGGTGAGTGGTCACTCTCATTTTTACAAATGAATCCTTTTTATAACTGCTGCAGTGTATACGTCACATTTTGATATCATGTGGGGCGACCAACCTAAAACTGTAAATAATAAGTTTTATGTGCAAATCTTTATTTTAAATGTATCAGTGATATGTGGTGGGAAGTAGCTAGCTTGGATTCTATAGCTAAGCATTAGCCTGTTATATTTGATTAAACTTGAAAACATCATATGGGGCGACCACCACTGATTGCTTAAATGATAGAAAACACATCCTGTATTTGTAGTTTCTGTATGCAAATGTTTTCATTCATTATATGCATTTAGTTGTTTTAAATAACTTTCTATATTTTAACCAGAGGTGGAAAGAGTACTGAAAAATTGTAATTGAGTAAAAGTATCATTACTTTGCCTAAAATCTACATCAGAGTAAAAGTAAAATTACCCATCTCAAAATTTACTCGAGTAAAAGTACAAAATTACTTCATTTAAAATGTAATTTGAGTAAAAGTTACTTAGTTACTTTCAGTTATTTAATGCATGGATGAATCATGAACCAAATTCAGCACAAGTTATTTTAATCGATTTCATAGTGTATTTAAATGCACATCCACACTTGCAAAAAGACCAGCTGGGCTCAGGAACATACTTCCTCACAGCACAAGGACAGTCACAACCTGTACCATAAAGTGCAAACAATTTTCAGTCCTATTGTCCAATGGACAACACTATAATATGACAGGCATGAAAATGGGTCAGGGGTTAAAAAGGTGAGAAGACCGGGGGGGGCATGTGATGTCATGGGTATACTGCGACGGGGGGGTGGCTGCTGCTGTACGGGGATACAGCGACAGGTGATGCCAAATATTGCTCGTAAGGTGACATCATGTAAAAAATATAATAACGCGTGGCCACGACTTACTAACGCATGCGAACGACTTAATTATCTTGTTCGCACGCGTTAGTAAGTATTACTTTATATAAAGCCAGGTTTACCTTCCTTGGGCAGTCAGTTCGCGAACATCCCTGGGATCTGCTTGCTTTGCTGTGAAAAAATAAACTTTGTTGTCGCGTGTGAAAGGCGACGTTAGTATCTTGTTCCCACGTGTTAAGTCGTGGCCACGCGTTATTTATTTATTTTTTACATGATGTCACCTTACGGGCTCCGTAAAATATAGTAAAATCCATAAAAAAAAATTTTTTGACTGTCATGTCAATGGATTCAATGTAAACGCAATCCGTAAACGCAAGAAGCCGCTCTCGCCATTCCGGATGGCTCAGTCAAAACCATTACGTCTTAATGAACCAATAAATACATCAGCGGCGAAAATGAGTGTAAAAATACCAGGTTCACGTGTTTTTATTTTCTAACCTGGGCTAAAGCACAGGGTAGAGTCAAACGACAAGTGTTTACAACTTCATCTTCAACCTTTTCAGCCCTGGTGCGAATGTGATCCTCACACGTCCCTGGATTCACCAGTTACAACTACAGACACACTAGAAAAAAAAAATCTTGTTTCTTATTTTATGTCACCGTTAACTACACGGGGTTGACGCGAACTTAATAGGCCCATCTATCTACCTATTTATCACAAGAGCTTGTGGTTAGATCTGACAGTGTTCAACGCTGTAGTGAACGGCAGTAACTTTGTTTTACCGCAAAATATGAAAACGATTGAAACCATTAATAACCCAATTAAATCCACCCAATTAAAAATGTACGATCTGGTAAATGTAGTGGTAAACGTACGCTCTTCTGCCTTGTCCCCGGTGTAGCACTAGGTCCTGCTTCTCGTCCCACTTAGCAGTAAATGAATAACATGAATGAAGAACATTTGTATGATTGAAACGCTATTTGGCCTCTATGAAGGTTCTGGGCGGAAACTGCTGGCCACTGTCATTGAAATTGCCAATTTCGGAAGTGCTCTGTTTGCTTATTAAGTCAATATGATAATTAAAATATATACATATAATCTCCCGACCCCCCCTCCCCCCCCAAACAAAAAACTCATCGGATCTACTCGATTCACGTAGGTCACCATTTTCAACTTCAAAATGGCGAATTTCGCCGAAAGGTGACAGATTTTCATGCCTGATAAGAATAAAGAAATTTAAATGACAAATTATTCAAAAAACAAAATGCACACAAAATTAAGTGCCCACAAGATGCCACAAATCAAACTAAAATGCAACAGGATTCCACTACTCACAATAAAATGCCCACAGGATCCCACATCAAAAAAAATATATATGCTCATAGGATCCCACAATTTAAAAGTAAGTGCTCACAGGATCCAACTATTCAAAATACAGTGCCCACCGGATCCCACTATTCACAATAAAATGTCCACAGGATCCCACAGAACCTGATAGATAGAAGATTTAAAAATAGAACAATCTCATCCTTTTGGAAAAAAAAGTGCACCAGATTACGACCTGATTATGAGACAATGGAAAGGGCACGTGCAAGGCAATGCCATGCAATTGGCCTTCAGTTCTGGGACTCAGAAGTTTACATTTCTGCCCGCATTTAATTTTTCACCATCAATATTTTTTTACTCAGTAATGTGAGGGCGTTCAAATGTAGTGAAGTAAAACTACTTGGGTCAAAATGTACTCAAGTAAAAGTAAAAATTACATTTCAAAAACTACTCAGAAAATTACAAATTACTCAAAAAGTATTCAATTACAGTAATGTGAGTAAATGTAATTAGTTACTTTCCACCTCTGATTTTAACATATATTTTTTCTAGATTTCAGTCATTTTCATCCTACGTCAGAGATGACTAAGCTTACTTCTTTTTGATTATTGTGTTTTAATCAGAGAAATGTGTGAATATTAAGCATTCATTCTACTTTTTCAATTCCTTTTCTAACTCCGTATGTTTGACTATATAACGTTTTTCTAGATGGCCACACTAACAAGCAAAGTAAAGACACTCGCTACAGGCAGCGGATCAATGCAGATCCTGCAAGAGCTGTCTATCTTGCCAGGAAAAAAGAAAGGGAAAATCTATTATATAAAATGTAATATCACATATGTATGTTACTTAGGCCACCAGAATCAGTGACAGTATACTAATGTGAATAATTTGTTATACAATAATTTGTTTAAGCTACCAGAGAAGAAAGCAAAAGGGCACAATTAGATACATTAAGTCAGATGAACTATCAGAGAGAGGCAGAAACAGAAAGCCAAGTGGAAGGCTGCATCAAAAGATTACAGGGAGAGGAAATGACACCACCATCCTTGGAAAACACCCCACCATTTTTAGTTGCTATAGGGCTTTATGAGCGGCACGAGAATCCAGGGTAAATTGTGGTGAATCCCCTACCTCTCGAGGAGGAATTTAACCCACGGATAGGTGTGCACGATATGACGATATAAAATTGTGAATGGCGATAATGAGTGGAGAATCGCAGGCGATCTACCAAATTAGAGAAATCGTATAGATCGCCTTTGCCAATCAGAGCAATGACTTTTTTAATGCTGGTTCCCACCGAAGCGGTCGGCTTTGGACTGACCAATCACAGCGAACTGTGTGTCTTCCACGCCTCCATGTTGTGTTTGTAAAAACTAAAAACTGTGTGGACAACGAGGGCTGAAAGCCAAACCGAGGAGCTGGTAAAGAAGAGGAAATCCAGCTCTGTAATCTGAAATTGATTCGGATTTTCTTCCACTGACCAAGACCAAACTACAGCGATATGTAAAGTGAACACATGAAAACGTCCGATGCCAGTACAACAAATGTATTCAATCACTTGAGACGTAGACATCCCAAGTAATATGCCGAAAGTGAAACAATGCAGGCAGCCGTCTCACAAGTGACCATAGCGCGCGACTCCGCCACACCTCGCGCGAACGATATGTGGTAGTATAAAGAAACATCCCTCAAAAATGGGAAGGAACATTTACTTGACTAATTTTAATGTTGCTTTGTGTTTCAGGTTTGAAAAGTGCTGGAATTTAGGCTAAAGTACTTGAAACTACTTCGTTTCACAACAAATTGCTATCTGTTAACAAATACGAGCTTCTTGTAATTCCAGGACGAAACATGAGAGAACGTGAAGACGTTAAGATTGGGCGTTTCGAAAATAAACCACCATTAAATAATGTGATAAAAAAGCGAATTATATCGAATCATTTCGACTATATGTATAAATATTTAACTTTAAGTTTAAAGTGCTGGGAAATATTTAGTGCAATAGTGCACTTTAACAGTGTAAGGAACTGCGTGACGCAGAGCAGGGAGGCAGACACAAACGCTGAGGAGAGCGAGATTTATAAAATGGACAGAGTCGTAATACCGGGCAGGGGTCATAACAGGTAGGCAGTCCGAACATTAAATATAAACGGGCATGGTGGAACAAAGAACAAAACAAGGCAGGGGAAACAAAGACTAGGCTGAACGGCACTTACGACGAAGACGAAACAAACAGTTAAATCCACTAGGGCACGAACGAGGCAAGAGAATAAACAGGTAAGTAGCACAAAATAACCGATACAAACATGGGAGACACGGGGACTATAAATACATTGAACTAGACTAGAAACAGTCAGGGTTGCCAGGTCCTACAAAAATATCCAGCACAAAGTCAGTGTAAAACCCACCCTTCAGCAGCCTAAACTAGCCCAAAGTAGTTGACGGGGGAGGGGGGGGAGGGGTGGCGAGTGTTTAAAATGGAGACAAATTAAATATTATACCGCAATCAATTCTTTGTGTTGACTTGTAACCCCGTGGTGGCCCAACTCAAAAGTAGCCCAAAGAACCGCACCCCGCGACCCCAGAATTTTGACCCGTGGCTGGATTTTCAAACAAGCCCAATTTGGCATGAAAACCGCAAACCTGGCAACTATGAAAACAGGTGAAGACAATAACGACATGGGCATGGCAGACGTGGGGAAACCATAGAAACACACAACAAGGCGGGCTCAAGGAGCAGGGAACAACAGACACGAGGAACAGGGAAACCGGAGTGACAGCTAGGAGAGGGGGGCGTAGCCCTACGTGACAGTGTCACGTGTGTTTACATTTTTTGTTTACAATGTTTGCACATGGGAAATTGCAATATCATTCATTTAAATCTGCTTAAAAAGAAAGCTTTGTAGCCCCAATTTTTTTTTTTTTGGATGGAAGATCGTGATAAAAAAAATCGAAATCGTGATTTTATGAAAAAAAATCGTGATACTATTTTTTTCCCATATCGCCCACCCCTACCCACGGATGTCCTCTACACCAGAGAGAAAACACCAGAGAAAGAGACTGCAGGCTCAGAATCGTAAACTACGTGAGAAGAACAGAAAACTGGAAAAAAACTAGCAAAGATGATAAACGAAAAGGAAAAAGCCAGAAAGAGTGAGATGAGGGCTAAAGAAAGGGTACGGCTGAGTGAGATGTTCAAACCCAAAGGTAAGAAAAAAATGGCAACACAGAGAGCGCAAGCAGTTGTTAGTTTTTTGACGAGATGAGAACAGTTGCCTTTTATCCGGCAAAAAAGATACCATCACCAAAAAGAAACTGAAGTATCAAAGACGTGTGCTTACAAAAGCCACTGAAAGAGCTGCATACACTTTACGACAATGAGATGGATAAGAGTCTCCATCTGTCTTACAGGCAGTTCACCTGAAGACAGTCATTCTATGTAACAGAACCAAGGGTCCAAGATAGGGAGACATGTGCATGTATGGAGCATGAAAATGTGCACCTGCTGGTCAACAAGCTCTACAGCAGAGGAGTACTACAAACAAAAAGCATCTCTGAGCTGCTGGGCATGTTGGTGTGTGACACCAAAAATAAAGCCTGCATGGATCGCACATGCTTTGAACAAGTAGAGTGCCTTGACACAGAGAACAGCACACAAGTCACCTGGGAGCAGTGGAAGAGGGTGACATCCACTAATGGAGAAAAAACATTTTCTAACGTGGTCAAACAGACCTTGAGCGGAACCATAAAGGACGTGACTGAGCTTTTCCATCAAAAACTAGAAGCCTTGGCAGTCCACCAGTTCAACTGGCTCCACCAGGCAGAGCAATTCCGCCTCCTCAAACAAAACATCACAGTGTGAAGCTGTGCTGCACATAGACTTTTCGGAAAACTATGCATGTAAGCTAAGCACAGAGATCCAGTCCTTTCACTTTGGTGGCAGTAGACAACAGGCCACGATTCACACAGCAGTCCTGTACACTGTCCATGGAACCAAATCCTATGCAACACTGTCTGACTGCCTTCGCCATGATGAACGGGCAGTATGGGCACATCTAGAGCCGATCTTGAAAGAGCTTCGGGAATCCTTCCCACAAATCACTACTCTCCATATTCTGAGTGATGGGCCTGTAACAGTACTGAAATAAAAATAATTTTTACTTGCTCAGTACTGTGCCTTTCCTCTCAGGATTTACAAATGTGACCTGAAATTACTCTGAAAAATCTCATGGAAAGGGGCCCCCAGATGGGATTGGTGGGGCAATAAAGAGAGAAGCGGATCTCTGTTAACAGAGGAGGTGAGCTGCAGACACCAAAAGCTCTTTATGAGATGCTGACAAAAAGAAGCCCAAGTATCACTCTCTACTGGGTGACAAGTGAGAGCATTGAAAAAAGGGACAAGTTGATTCCTGGCAATTTGGAGGTTGTAAAAGGCACCATGAAGATCCACCAAGTTGTCATCACATCCTGCAAAGATAACACAGGGAAGTATCTTGCTTCTGCAAGCGCTTAGAGATGAGTCCATCCCCTTGTTACCAGCCAATAATGGTAGACCTGAAAGCCACCATACGGCAAACTGAGAAACCTGAGGACCCGTCAAGCTCTCCACCTCCACCTCTCCAGGCAAGAAGAAAGTGTCCAAGATATATGTGGAAGGTTTGTGATAGTAACCTACGATGAGCTTCGATATGTAGGTCAGGTCCTAAAGGTTGTGGAAGAGGAATTGCAGATCAGCTGTATGCGACAGTCTGATGACAAGAACTTGTTCTTTTGGCCACAAACTCCAGATGTTACTTTCTACTTTAGGAAAGATGTTCATGCTGTCATTTCAGAACCCGAGCCAGCAACTTCATGCTTCTCAAAGTTGACCTGCAAAGACTGGGTAGCATTCAGAAATAGCTGGGGTTAAAGAAATGCCTACAATGTGTCTGCAGAATGCTGTTCTGTTCAAGTGTTAAATGAAATCATAAGGAAAATGCAAACAATGTATGTTTAAGTGATTAATGAAATGAAAAAGGAAAATGGTGTTCAATGTCCAAGTGTTTAATGCATTAGTATTGAAAATATTAATATGATGTCTGTGTCAAATGAAACAGTGAGGAAACTGTTAATGTTATGATGTCTGTGTTAAATGAAATGGATATGCTGATTCTTCATAAAATTTCATTAAATGTGTTTTACAGGGTTCCCACGGGTCCTTGAAATCCTTGAAAGTTTGTGAATCTGAAAAAATAAGTTCAAGGCCCTGGAAAGTTTTTGAAAACAGGCATAAAAGACAGCCGTCCTTGAAGGTCCTTGAATATTTTGGGGGGTTTGAAATTTTACATGGATGAAGACCGCAGTCAAGGAATAATAGGGCACAGTTGGTAGGAAGTCAATATTTACAAAAGATTGCTATGAAAAAGATTGTCATAATGTTTCATAAAATTGTCATAAATATTGTCATATATCATATTGTCATAAAATATGACCTGATATAGGGGCAGTCATGGCCTGGTGGTTAGGGAACTGGTCTTGTGACCGGAGGTTCGTGGGTTTGATCCCCAGACCTGAGGCCATGACTGAGGTGCCCCTGAGCAAGGCCCTTAACCCTCAACTGCTCACTTGTATAAAAAATGAGATAAAAATGTAAGTCGCTCTGGATAAGGGCGTCTGCCAAATGCCGTAAATGTAAATCTGATATGATACTTGTAAAGATTTTAAGAAAGTCTGCAAAGTGATTCCTTTAGCATTAATTCAATTAATCAAAAATGTCATTTTATTTTCAGAGTTGACTGTTTCGATGCCCGTTAAAAGTGAATGACAATCTTGTTATTACACTTGAAGAAACATCCTAATACAAATTATAAAACCACAATGGCTTGTCAAATGGCCCATATCTTCTAAAGTAAAAGACTCATTTCAAAATAATAAATAAGATATATCCTGTAGCAGTAGCAAACCGTGACCATATACTATGTGTTTTATACACACACTATGTTTTATACACGCACTCCTTTATAATCGTGTGTCCTGTCATCAATAGAATAAATTAATTAAATAAATAAATACTGCGTCCTGCTTAAAAAAACGTGATTTGCATATCGGTCACGTGCTGCACGCTGGCGATGTTGGACACGCGATGCGATGCTGGCGACGGAGAGCGATTTTATCGCTTTCGGTGTGAACGCACAGTTAGAGGGAAGATATGATTGGTCAATTTTACGGTCATTTGAAACTGGTATTATGCTGAATTATAACTGCCAGGCCCTCTGTAAACGAACAGCGGGCATCACAGTCCTGATAGGGGGAGACACAGGCTCACAGGCTTCCACTTAACCCCTCACCTTCTAACACAGATTGAATAGACACGGTTGAATAATTGATTTGCTTATATTTTTGTAATTGTTTAGATGTCGATTGTAAAACTGTAAGTAGATAAAATAAAATAGGATAATTATATATATATATATGTTTTAAGAATATTTTAGGCCCTCTGAGAGGGCATAGAGGGCCCTGACGGTTCCCCACTGTCCTGTAGCCATGTTTCTTGAAAGATTTAAACTTTATGTGGATTCATGTACCTTTTGTAAGTCATGAGATGAATTCCAGGAGTGTTTGTTTTTTCATGTCAACATTCAAAAGTTTTTGCATGGACACTAGAAACTCGATTAATCTCAAACTTAACATTCATTCTTTTGATACCATTTTGGTCATTCTCCTGTAGAGAAATTTGTTTGTTTGTTCAGCACCGAAAGCTAGTGTTTCCTGTATGTGTAGCCGCTTTATGTGAATGTCACCTTCTCACAGGTCCACTGCTAAATTGCCAGTCATGTTGAGTGTGAATTAAGTTTTCGTTTAATCAGCGCTTAATGTCATGCACAGAACACTTCAGGATGCATGGCTTGAAATGGCATTCGGTCTTTTGAATTCGCATTGAATTGACATCGTTTTTTGATAACATATTCAGGGGTAACAGTAGGTAAATGGTGCCAGGTGCAGTCCTTGAATTTGAGGAAGCTGGTCCTGGAAAGTCATTGAAAGGTCCTTGAATTTGATGTTAACCAAGGTGTGGGAAGCCTGGTTTTAACTATCAAAATCAATGAATAGACTTAATTGCCTGCTGTTTTTCCTCATGTGGGGCGACCACCTGTCATGTGGGGTAACCAACGATATTCAATTCTGTAGAAAAAAAAAAAGTCTGTCCATTTTGGTTGAAATATAATTCTTTGGTATAACATGAATAAGTGGACACTATATCTACCCACAAAATATATGGAATTGCTTTATGAGATAGATACGTAGATAAAATGTATTTACATTATTTGCAATAAATGAAATGACACATCAGTATATCTTTCTTAAACAGTTCAATTAGGTACTGATACTTATAAAAATATAAGTTATGTTAAGGAAATCTATTAATTTTAAGATAAATTGCGGTTGCCCCAAATGACTTTTTTAAGGTTGTTGCCCTATTCATTTGAGTTTAAAAGCACTAAAATATCTTTGTTTGAAGTTTTCACAGACATTCATGTTTAGACTACATTCCAAATGTTTAGAAAATTGCCAATTATTTTACATATTTAAAAAAATGGGCCTCTCAAAGGCCTTATACTAGGGATGGGGAGATTCACATCGGTGAATCTGCACACGTCTGCGATTTGACTGCACCGGTAGATTCAACGTGCATCGGGTTTAATTTGCGGGCGAATTTACGGTGCATCGACTCTAACCTTTTTGCATCGGCAAATACCATGGTTAAATCGGGTGTTTTGTTTTCCAGTACATCTATTCCTTATTCTAACGTATTTACAGAGTCAACATACTTTTTATGATTCATAAAAAAATCATGTTTTTATTGATATTTTTTTTTTCGAGGCAACATAAATGCACCATCGTGTCCTCAGGTACTGACGCAAACACGCACACAACAAAGATGGAGGGAAACGAGAGCATTAGCAATGACAAATATATTTAATGCACAAAAAAAGACACACAAATCAAACCTGTGGCAATATTTTGGATTTTTTAAGCGAGGTGGTCAACTTGACAAGACGCACGCAATCTGCAAACAATGCCGTGGGGCTATCAAATACGTTAGTAGCACAACGAACCTGGCGACACATAAAAAGACGGCACGGTGTGGACATCTCTGCGGCCGCTACCCCCCTCGTAAGTCTAGCAGACAGTAGTGTTGCAGAACATAATTTTCACTATGTTAATACAGTACTTTTAAAAATTGTTTATCTTATGTTTTAAACGTTTTGTATAAATATAGATGGAGAAAATAACTGAATAATTCACTTGAATAAAATAATGCTCTGTCTGAATATACTGAATTATGCATTTTTCAGGGTTCCCACACCTTGGTTAACATCAGATTCAAGGACCTTTAAATGACTTTCCAGGACCAACTTCCTCAAATTCTAGGACTGCACCTGGCACCATTTACCTACTGTTACCCCTGAATATGTTATCAAAAAACGATGTTAATACAACGCAAATTCATAAGACTGTCATTTCAAGCCATGCATCCTGAAATTTTCTGTGCATGACATTAAGCGCTGATTCAACGGAAACCTCACTCACACTCAACATGACTGGCAATTTAGCAATGCACCTGTGAGAAGGTGACATTCACCTAAAGCGGCTACACGTGAGTTAACTACATACAGGAAACACTATCTTTCAGTGCTGAACAAACAAACAAATTTCTCTACAGGAGAATGACCAAACGTTTGCAAAGTAAAAATCAGCAGAAGTCCTGCAGAATCAATGTAATTTTAAATGAACTTGTGCTGGCAAAATAATGACACGTTGACAGTAGACAAATAATAATAGCAATAATAATAATAATAACAATAATACACACATGCACATACACATTCAGTACATGTATAAAACAGAGGAGCAAAGCCATATGAGATTAGAACTATAGATTTCTAGAGCAAGGGTGCACAACATACGGCCCGCCCGCTCAGTTAATTTGGCCCGCCGACAAACGACGAACCAGCAGTGTTGTTTTTTGGGCTACCGCGGGAGTAAGTAAACATTAAGAATCGATCGCGACATAATTTGTCTCCATTTTACACTACTCGCCACCCCCCCCCCCCCCCCCCCCCCCCCCCACTCGACAATATAAACTCGCCGCCACCCAGGGCCGGCGCCACGGGGGGGCGAATGGGGGCGTCGCCCCCCTCAGGCGAGGTGTCCCGTCCCGCCCCCTCAATGTAAAATAAGACCCATTTATTTTACACCGCCCCCCCCCCCCCGCTCAACAACTCTTACGTTCGCCCCCCCCGAAATTTTCTGACGCCCCCTCACTGTATATGTTCTGGCGCTGGCCCTGCCACCACCCCTCCCCGCTCGACAATTTAAACTCGCACCCTTCAAGCAGCTTTACATTTATTTTTGGCCCGGCTCCTCCTTCAAGTTGTGCATCCCTGTTCTAGAGAAATCTGGTGTGAGATGATTCTAGCATTTTCCAAGTTTTTTTATCTACTTAATGAAGAATAATATGAATTAAATTAATTCATAAAGAAAGAAGGCTTTTAACCACTCCACTTATTGTGATGAATGTGGTATTTAGCTAAAAGTACAACTACATTTATTGCATCAGAGAAATCCGAACTTTTTCCGCATAAAGTAAAATGGTATCAAAAGAAAGAATGTTAAGTTTGAGATGAATCCAGTTTCTAGTGTCCATGCAAAAACTTTGTGAATATTGACATGAAAAAACAAATGCTCCTGGGATTCATCTTCTGACCTACAAAAGGTTCATGAATCCACATCAAGTTTAAATCTTCTTTCAAGAAACATGGCTACAGGATGTATCTTATTTATTATTTTGAAATGAGTCTCTTTTACCGTACTTTAGAAGATATGGGCTATTTGACAAGCCATTGTGGGCAGTCATGGCCTGGTAGTTAGGGAACTGGTCTTGTGACCGGAGGGTCGTGGGTTCGATTCCCAGACCTGAGGCTATGACTGAGGTGCCCCTGAGCAAGGCCCTTAACCCTCAATTGCTCACTTGTATAAAAATGAGGTAAAAATGTAAGTCGCTCTGGATAAGGGCGTCTGCCAAAATGCCATAAATGTAAATGTTTTATAATTTGTATTAGGATGTCTCTTGAAAGAATCTCTATTATATCTTTTGTCTCGTACCATCAGTGATAATCTAATTACACTTGAAGTCAACTAAGTTACAGTCATTTACTTTTAACATGGGCATCGAAACAGTCAACTCTGAAAATAAAATGACATTTTTGATTACCGATAATTAAATCAATGCTAAAGGAATCATTTTGCAGACATTCTTAAAATCTTTATAACATCATATCAGATCATATTTTTCATCAAAAGGACGAGAAATTTAAAACATCATGACAATCTTTTTCATTGCAATCTTTTGTAAATATTGACTTCCTACCAACTGTGCCCTATTATTCCTTGACCGAGGTCTTCATCCATGTGAAATTTCAAACCCGCTAAAATATTCAAGGACCTTCAAGGACGGCTGTCTTTTATGCCCGTTTTTAAAATCTTTCCAGGGCCTTGAACTTATTTTTTCAGATTCACAAACTTTCAAGGATTTTAACGACACGTGATAATCCTATCATTTACATTGTTAGCTATCACCAGTCATGTGAACATGTGTACTGCGCATGCTCCGCGGGAAGCTTTGTTACTGCACCAGTCGACAACTCTGACCGAGATAAAATGTCGGAGAAATTGTATATTTTTTGTACACAGTAAAGGAATGATATTATTTCCTGTTTAACCAGTTATGTCCGTGTTCAGTGAGTTATTCCTTTTCGCCGGTGTATTATCCGAAGCGCACGTCAATAACTATAACAAAACTACTAGCATACTACTACTACTAACTAGCTTTTTTCTTTGTCACTGAGCTACTAAACAAAAGAACCAAATGTAGTAATATTTGTACAGTAACAAATAATATATCTGGCTGGGTTAGTTAGCGGTAGATCATTTATTATAAAAACAGCTTACAACATTGAATTTTCGACCAACTTAGCATGACACGAGATTCAATCGTGAGGTACCGGAACGAACAAAATAATCTGGTTAAAAATGTTACGTGTTCGTGTTACGTACTACTAAGTTAAGTACTTACATAAGGTCAACCAGTAGTCCAACACGTCCAGACACCAACACAGTAGACTAATAGATGCAACACAACTAAACGACGGATGCTGATATTAAGGTTAAGAAACCTGTGGTCTGAAATGCACGATGGTGACGGTAGGGCAGTGGACCAAACCACTGTGTGGTTTATAAAGGGGGGTCACGTAATCCTTCAAAACTTAAAAACAAATATTAAGCGTCTATAATCAGTATACATTCGTTCCATGCATATTACTATACATTAATTTTTTTTAATCGACTAATTAAAAAAGAAATGTTGCTCAAGTGTTTTTTAACGGACGGTTGTCTCTGATAAGTTGAAGAAATGTTTAAACCATAGAAAATATATGATTAAATATAGCGTTTAACAAAACAGAACCCCCACTCCTTACTAAGAAACCATGTGCAGTATGTTTTAGAAATACTGACATGTTTGGCAGTTTGCTCCAACTTCACCATATACAATTCTGATTCCCTCTGCACAGTAGAAACAAATATTCCTAACTTTTCCACTGAGAAAGTGATTATATGCATCCAACTTGTGGTGAGCTTTCACTGCCTCTCTGGTGTTTGATGACTGACAGTAATCCACATGCATCTGCCTTCATCCTTTGTCTTTCGTGGTATCATCTGTATGTATATTGTTTATTATTTACTTATCTTTAGTTCTATCACTATATTTTGCAATATCAAATAAGTTTATTCTGTAGCTGTCATATGTTATTGAAGCCACATGTTTATAGTGCAGTAATACAGTGTCAATGTATGCTATGTTACACTGTAGGGACCGTGTATGATTACAATAGTATATGTTGTAATTGTATTTTGTTATATTTTTTATTCAGTTTCACACTTTCTACGTTATTAAACCTGTGGACAACATGTGGTCTTCAGAGTATTAATTGAAGAGAAGTGTTGAACCCAGTGGAGAACCATCAGGGCCCTCTACGCCCTCTCAGAGTGCCTAAAGTATTCTTAAAACATATATATATAATATATATATATATATATATATATATATATATATATATATATATATATATATATATATATATATATATATAAAATTATCCAATTTTATTTTATCTACTTACAATTTGACAATCGACATCTAAACAATTACAAAAATATAAGCAAATATATAATTCAACCATGTCTATTCAATCTGTGTTGGAAGGTGAGGGGTTAAGTGGAAGCCTGTGAGCCTGTGTCTCCCCCTATCAGGACTGTGATGCCTCCGCAGAATGTTGGTGATTGGTGGTCCTGCTGTTCATTTACAGAGGACCAGGCAGTTATGACAGACTCTATGCACGAAGTAGTCCCTACGTATTTCCGCCTAAAAACAAGCCAGTTTGGTTACTTCCGGAGCGGTGTTTACAGTAGCAAATAGCTTGTTCGGCGGTGAGTGCGGTTTCTATTTGTAAACACATTTGACCATTTTTTTGCATTTTTTCTTTCGCTGTTGTGTTACCTATTAGCCCACAATTCTCCTACTGAACATGAGCTTTAGACCGCTTAAAAAGCAGCGATGTATTGGCTCTACAGCAAAACATTGCTGTGTATCCCTGTGTGATGCTTCTCCTAAGTACGCTTAGCTTTCACACTTTTACGGTGGATCAAGATTTACGTAAAACATGGATTGTAAACATTCGATTGGGACAGTTTTGCTATTAACAACCATACATGGGTGTGCAGTCGACATTTCCTTCAAGAGGATCTACCATCAAAAACTAACGGACATCTGAGACTTCGCAAGGTCGCTGTTCCAGTTTTATTTCAATGGAACAACTACAGTATTCCAGTATTGAGACCAAGCATTTGGCAAAGGAGAAAACATCCATCTGAAGAACCTCTGAGTGAAGAGGAGCCAGTGGAAGAAAATCACCTGTTTGAACATGACTATTGCGCTGTCCCTGATCCTGCGGCCCTTGATCTGGAACTCCAGCAGACTGATGAGCTGCGTGAAGAGGTAGCGAGGTTAAGGTCTCAAGTAGAAGATTTATCGGTTAGACAACAGTTCTGTTTGAGGATATTTGCACCTTCTGATGAAGACATACACTTCTATACATGGTAGGTTAAACATGATGTATGCATAGCTACCGTACTCAACCAAGATATTGATGCAGAGGTTATAGTTAAGAATAACATTTTCCAGAAGCTGGTTTAAAGATGATCTAAGCCAGTGTTTTTTTCTACAACACAGGTGTGCAACATACAACCATCTAATGGCATTTTGGAGCCTTATAGAACCATCAACGGGCAAAATGTTGCATATCACCAGAACAAGAGCAGCATCCAAGAAGAATAAAGGCATCATTTCTTCTCCTGCAGTAAGTCTAATAAACTACATGAACTAATGTAATTTCTAAATGATTTTGCTCAGAGAGATATGATTTATGCATCAAACATATATATCATTTTCCAGACACAGTCCCTGCAACCCAAAGACAATTTTTTTTAATTTATGAACTGCCTCTCCCTGGGACTGAAACAGAGGGACCTGGCCCACAGATTTAACATCAGTCAGTCCACTGTGAGTCAAATTCTGGTAACATGGGCAAATTACTTGTACACAGTGCTTGGGGCTGTGTGCATATGGATGTCACAGAAAGCAGTCAAGGCTCACCTACCAGAAGAACTCGAGGACTATGAAGATACACTGGTCATCCTTGATTGCACAGAACTGCGTTGTCAAACACCATCTTCTCTTCTCCTGCAAAGTGAAGTGTTCTCAAGCTACAAGTCTCATTGCACTTTCAAGGGCTTGGTTGGCATGGCACCTCATGGTGCTGTCACTTTCGTCTCTGCCTTAAACGCAGGTTCTATCAGCGACAAACAAATTCTGAAGGAGTCAGGAATTGTGCAGTTGCTAACACCAGAGATGGCTATAATCAGGGTTCATACACTTTTTTGACAACTAATTTCCATGACTTTTCCATGACTTTTCCATGACTTTCAGACAAATTTCAATGACTGTACATTCTCTAAACATATGTGTAGACACGAAAAATAAGAAAAAATCCAGGCTAAAATTCCACAGTATCATCATCAATGATATTCATCAATTAATGAAAAGACACATGGTTTAATTGAAAAAATAAACATTTACCGTATTTTCAATATCAATATAAGCCGCATCTAAGTTTTTTTTAATGGAAAATGTTGTAGCTATAAGCCGTATCCGGGCTAAAAGCTGGTGAGTTCCCTTTTACCGACGGGTCTGGTTAACGACGGACGGAGATACGAGCGACTTTTCTTAATTTCGCGCGGTGCGTGGAGGTGCAGTGGCAGCTCTGTGGAGTGTTGTGGAGTGTAGTGGAGTGTTGTGTTGTGTAGTGTTGTGTACGATAAGCTGAAGCAGCGCAGCCTCCACCGCAGTCCATCTCGGCAATGCGATCGCTCTTTCTCACGCTGTACACACGAGAACATTGTTAGTTTTTTTCTATTCTGTGTTTACGATCAAGGCGTGTCTAAATCTAGGTTCGCGCTTAACGACGAAAACTGCTTTGCGTCGGACTTTTCAGTCTCTAACCCCAACGTTAACCAGTTGGTTAACCACACAGTGCACATTTTGCATGCCCCGTGTCCTTGTCTTTCTCAAGCCATAGCTTGTATTTGTCCAACTGTAGCAGCCATAGTTGAATCGGCATTTACCAGCATTACGCTGATTTACACGTCATCAAAGTACAATCTACAGCTCCGCTTGGAGTCCAACGCTAATGCAGCGCACTAACCTGTGAAGTTACGTTAGTGGTCCGCACAAAGAAAAAACATGGCTATATTATATATGTTTATTTTTTCTTCCGGTTATCGGAACGACATATATTTATTGTGTCAAGCAAATTTACATGACTTTTCCAAAACATTTGAGTATTTTTATTTTTTCCAAAACTTATCCAGGCCTAGAAATTGCTATTTTCAAATTTCCATAACTTTTCCAGGTTTTTCATGACCGTACGAACCCTGTATAATGGTGGACAGAGGCTTTCTTGTGGATGACGTGTAACAATCTGACTAACTCCATGTAAAGTCCACAGACCTGCTTTCCTGTCCAGCAGATCCCAGATGCCAGCCTCTGAGGTCAGGGAGACACAGTCATTTGCATGACTTTGGGTTTACGTGGAGCGCCTGATACGCAGGGTGAAGCAGCACAAGCTCTTTGACACAGTTATCCCTCTGAGCATCACAGGAACTTTTAACCAGTTTTACACTGCTGCGTGTCTACTAGTGAACTACCAGAATGGACCTTTAGTAAAAGAATGGGTCAATAGACAAAGTTTACACACAAACAGCAAAGCAATTTAAAAAGTGAATCTAATTTAGAAGTTACTGATGAAATTACATGTTTGTTTTGCTATTTAACTTTGATTACCAAATTGCATGCTGTGTACTTATGGAGGAATTAAGACTAATTAGATTTACAGGTATGCACTTTTGACTATTCTATTTGTTTTAAAGTCAAACAGCAGCAAAACATTGCAAAAATATAAAGGATTTTTATTTACACACAATGCTGTACAATCATCAAATCTACTTATACAATGTTCTGTTCTACCCATGTATCGTATGTGTCAGTACTAAAGTTTTCATTCAAATTAGAATGTTACTTTGTTACTTGAAGTTCAAATATTACAAATAAACATTTACACATTTTACCCTTGCTTGTATTTCTGTAGTATTATTCCCATACATGTCTGTAGTATTGATCGTACCTTAAAAATAATCAATGATTAAATGAAAGTTTTAAATTTCATCATGTGTATTTTGAAGAAACAAAAGTAATTGTGTGGAAAAAATTAATAACTTGTGTACACATTATGAACTCTGCATTACATGAAAACATGTTTTAAATGTTAATGAACTAAGAGGCAACAAAATAAACACTGAAATAATTCTTGCCTGTTGAACAACAAAAACATGACATTGTGTCATACAAAATGTGACGCCAGTGGCGTCGGGACAGAGGCAGCCAGAGACGTGGGTTGAACAGAAAGGAGTTTATTCTCCATGGTAACCAAACCAGTAAAGCTCTTAGCGCACACACTGAAAGTGATGCAAAGTAATGCTCTCAGCGCACACCAGTAAAGCTCTTAGCGCACACACAGGAAAGGAACACAGGTGAAGTGCTCCCCAAATCCAGAGATGCTCTTGTAGCGGCGATGTGCAGCACTGGACCAGACGACGTGCGGGCTTAAGAAGAGCAACGTAACAAGAAACAGGTGTTTATAGGGTTCATACACTTTTTTACAATTAATTTCCATGACTTTGAGGCAAATTTTAATGACTATACATTCTCTAAACATATGTGTAGACGTGAAAAATAAGAAAAAATCCAGGCCAAAATTCCACAGTAGGCTTATATCATAAATTAATGACAAGCCATGTGGTTTAATTGAAAAAATAAACATTTACCGTATTTTCAATATCAATATAAACCAGAGTTACGACCAACTTTTTTTTTTTCGCGTGGTGCGCGGAGGAGCAGTGTACGATAAGCTGAGGCAGCACAGCCTCCACTGCAGCCCATCTCGGCAACACGATCGCTCTTTCTCACGTTGTACTCACAAAAACATCGTTAGTTTTTTTTTCTATACTGTGTTTACGAGCAAAACGTATCTAAATCTAGGGTCGCGTTTAACAACGAAAACTGCTTTACGACGGACTTTTCAGTCTCTAACCCCATCGTTAACCGATTGGTTAACCACAGAGTGCACATTTTGCATGCCCCGTGTCCTTGTCTTTCACAAGCCATAGCTTATATTTGTCCAACTGAAGCAGCCATTGTTGAATCGGCATTTACCAGCATTACGCTGATTTACATGTCATCAAAGTACAATCTACAGCTCCGCTTGGAGTCCGACGCTAACGCAGTGAACTAACGTGTGAAGTTACGCTAGCGGTCCTCACAATGAAAAAAAATGGCTATATTATATATATATTTATTTTTTCTTCCGGTTATCAGAACAACATACATTTATTGTGTCAAGCAAATTTCCATGACTTTTCCAAAACATTTGAGTATTTTTTATTTTTCCAAAACTTATCCAGGCCTGGAAATTGCTATTTTCAAATTCCATAACTTTTCCAGGTTTTTCATGACCGTACAAACCCTGTGTTTAGTATACCGGTGATTGTGATTGTGGGAGTTGCGTGCTCGGGGGTGTGTGCTGGGATCGGCTGCTGGCCGGGATGCGCGCCCTCCTGTGGCGACCCGGCCCCCTCACCGTGACACAAAACCAGGTAAGTATTTAACAAAACAGGATTACTTAACAATATAACAATTTTTATAAATAATCAAGCCTACCAATAGGGGGGGGGAAACCTTACTGGGAAGTCCTCAACTCTGGGCTTATGTGGTGTATCTACAAATGAGCTATTATATCAACACATCTTTTAAGAAAGACAAAAAAAATCTGACTTTTCTCTTATTGTCTTTCTCACTTGGCTATCAATGTGAATTCGCTCAATGAATATGTCATCATGTGTATAAACCACAAAGTCACACCATTTCAGCCCTGAGATCAACAGCTGTACCTGAATTTGCCAGTAATAGGCTTGCTGGTGCTTCAGAGCAAGGGTGCCATTCATAGCACCAAGGTAAGTGCAGTCAACAGAACTCCTGATATTTGGCCATTTAATCTCTACAAGGCCATAAGGTGGGTACTCTCTGGGATCATAAATGAGACCATCAGGAGAGGCCCCCAACCAAGGAGCAAGAAAACCACAAGGTGAGAAGTTCGCATTTCTCAAGCCACAGTACTCTTCCACAGCAGCAGCCTCCATTGCCAGCCCCCGTCTCATGTCAGCTGTCTGGTGAGTGCCCTTCAAAATTCTTTCAGCCAGATTTTCTGCTGAACTCCACCCCCTAATATGGCAAATCTCTCTGAAGCGTGAAGCTGTCATGAGTGGCTTCCGTAGTTCATGCCATTCTCGGGATGAACTCTGTGACCTTGTTGCCTTCTCAATCTGGTTAGCGATCTCAGGTGTGCCAATGAAATCAGGTGTAACATCTCCTGCTCACTGGGTACAAATGTGCACTGAGATTGCTCAAGATGGTAGTCCTTCAATGGCAAAAGTGGTGGAGGTGGAGCATCCTTATGTCGTGTGATGTCGGGGATTTCTTTGCTGGCTGCTAATAAGAAAGCACACTACCTGCTTGAACTTTACCAAAGGCTGAGTCAACCAATGGAATACCGGGGGACATGTCCATTGTTGTAATCATCGGTGCACCCTTCTTGAAACCAGCATACCTCTGCCACTCGAAGCACTGAAACATCATGCAGATCCCCCAGCTTTGAAGACTGTGCTCCTGCGCAAAACACAAAACAAAACAAATTCTACCAAGCACAATCTGTGTATATTTTTTTTTATTTGTTGTATTTTACTGAAATTCAAAGTCAGAATTAAAATCAGCCCCGGTTCTGGACTGCTTTGCTTGGGGGGGCAGTAAAACATAATGAGGGGGCATGTTGATAGTCATGTTTATGAAGCCAGAAATATATTCAAGGCTTGATTTGTGCATGAATGATGACTATTGATACTGGCTTAAAGTGATGTATTAGGTAAAGAAATAAAAATGCACATTTTCGAACTTAAAACTTAAAACACAATGATTAAAAAATACATGTTGATTATGTAAATGGAGAACAAAGATTATCTAATTGTATTTCATTTCAATACTGCCATTACTAATAGAACAACTCTATTTCATGAAAGGCTGACAAATGTACCTATACACAGACTGAGAATATTCAAACATGGAAATAGGAATGACTGAGAATATTTATATTACTGGGAAATTAAAATATAAAGAAAACAAAAGAATACAAATTCTGTTATAAAAGGGAGTATTCGTCACATTTCTATTTTGAAAAAGAAAAAAATATGAAAGTACATAAAATAAGAAATCTATCTACTGCACTTTAATGGTAAAAAATCTGGTAAAGTATTGAAGTTTTAATTGATGTTATGAAACGTACTGGTACAATGCGGTATTTATGCACAGTATAACAATACTGGCTGTGATGGCGAGGAATTGTTTAAACCAGGGATGTCAAAGTCAAATACACCGAGGGCCAAAAAAACAAATTTGCTACAAGCCGAGGGCCGGACTGGTTCAATGTTTATTAAAACATATTGAAATGATTGCACATAGCCTATTGAACCAAGACCTAACACAGTGTATATTATTTAATGTTTAAATGAATAAAGCAATATTTTCTTATGGATCTGTCAGTAATTTCAAGTGAAAACATTTTTCAACAGGCAAACAGATAAAAGCAAACTTCCTTCAAAGAAAAATCACATGAAGACACACAGGTTTACCTTTTACCTCCGTGAACATGTACTCTGCCTCCCACCTGGCTTGAAACCCGTTCTCAGTGTCCACCTTACATTTAGTCATTTTTGAGAAGGGGGATAGCTGAACGTTGATGTCTGCTCTGACTGCTGATTTAGGTTTATACTTTCGCGAGTGACCATAGTGCGCGACTCCGAATTTTAATGTTGCTTTGTGTTGCAGGTTTGAAAAGTGCTGCAATTTAGGCTAAAGTACTTGAAAATGTTTTAAATGGTAACTACTACTTCAATGCAAGCAACGGCTTTTTTTAATTATCTCTGAACCAATCACAAAAATGCATTTTGCTTTACAGCGTGAAGATATTTCCTTGCTTATTCCTGATTGGCTCTTTGAGTCATATAAAAATCGGCAGACCGCCCCAAATGGTTCAGTTCGGCAGTATATGTTCTGTTAGTGTGAGTGAAAGACAGGTATACTGGTAAACACTCTTCTGAGTTTAAACTGACTTCCACATGGTAATATTTGCTTAACTGTGGTTTTTCGTTGCTTTAATGTTACTCACCTCTTACATAGGTGTTGCTTAAATTATTTTATTAGCCGTTAGCGGTTAGGCTAACTTGGTTCTCCTAAACCTGCGCGAACGGCGGAAGCGTTTAAATACTTGCCGCGCAGTGTTGTCCGAAACGATATGTGGTAATAAAAAACAGGGGAATGAACATTTACCTGACGAATTTTAATGTTGCTTTTTCAGATTTGAAAAGTGCTGGAATTTAGGCTAAAGTACTTGAAAATGTTGAAATTGTAACTACTTCGTTTCACAACAAATATCTGACTGAATCGTTCTCTTGTCTTAGGTTAACAAATACGAGCCTCTTGTAATTCCAGGACGAAACATGAGAGAACGTGAAGACGTTAAGATTGGGCGTTTTGAAAGTGTGATTAAAAAAGCAAATTATTTTGAGTATATGTATAAATATTTAACTTAATTAAGTTTAACGTGCTGAGAAATATTGAATTGGACCTTTAAAGTGAGGTACAAGTGCTTTAATTCCACCTTGTATAGGTGTATGAACCCGGCAAACATGACATTGTTCATTGCGCTGAGGCGCGGCGCGCGCAAAGTTACAAAATTCGAGAGGTGCACGACAGCGCGCGAGGCTGCTCTTTCCCCCGTGCAAGCCGTCATGGCTCATGGTTTAAACCACATATGTCAAAGTCAAGGCCCGCGAGCCAGATCCAGCCCGCGAATTGATTATCTAGGGCCCCCTGGATGATATTGAATTACTATTAGAACCAGCCCGCAGGCCACAGCCGCCCGATGGTGTTTTGTACGCACAAACACTACATTCCCCACAATGCAACGGTAGCCTGCGAAGTCACTGCAGCGCGAAGCGTCGCGAGTTCTCTCATGTTTCGTCCTGGAATTACAAGAGGCTCGTATTTGTTAACCTAAGACAAGAGAACGATTCAGTCAGATATTTGTTGTGAAACGAAGTAGTTACAATTTCAACATTTTCAAGTACTTTAGCCTAAATTCCAGCACTTTTCAAATCTGAAAAAGCAACATTAAAATTCGTCAGGTAAATGTTCATTCCCCTGTTTTTTATTACCACATATCGTTTCGGACAACACTGCGCGGCAAGTATTTAAACGCTTCCGCCGTTCGCGCAGGTTTAGGAGAACCAAGTTAGCCTAACCGCTAACGGCTAATAAAATAATTTAAGCAACACCTATGTAAGAGGTGAGTAACATTAAAGCAATGAAAAACCACAGTTAAGCAAATATTACCATGTGGAAGTCAGTTTAAACTCAGAAGAGTGTTTACCAGTATACCTGTCTTTCACTCACACTAACAGAACATATACTGCCGAACTGAACCATTTGGGGCGGTCTGCCGATTTTTATATGACTCAAAGAGCCAATCAGGAATAAGCAAGGAAATATCTTCACGCTGTAAAGCAAAATGCATTTTTGTGATTGGTTCAGAGATAATTAAAAAAAGCCGTTGCTTGCATTGTGCTTGGGGGGGCAAAGACACAATTTGGGGGGGCAATGCCCCCCTCTGCCCCCCCCTAGCGCCGGCCCTGATTAAAATGATATATGTTTTATATCTTACCTCACTCCCTCAGCCACTTTCCTGTCTTCAGGCCTTGCTGAAACAATTGCCATACTCTCCACAGGGCCTGGTTTTATTCCCTGGCAATATCAAAATAAACAAAAACATGTAAATAAGGTAATATTACTTAAAACTTCACTATTCAAAAAGTTTTCAAACAGGCATACCATTGTTCGAGGTTTGTGCCAAGCCTGTTCCTTCTCTGTGCAGCTACGGACAGGAGGAACTGCATGTATTCCCAGCTGGGAATAATGTCAGGGTTGCTAACTCTCATGCATTGAGCATGAGACACACGCATCGCCAAAAAACAATTTCTACACATCTATGATTCAATTAGTTACTAGTTCGCTCTGGTGCCAACCACAGAAATAACCTCCTCCGGGTTCAAATCTCATTCCAAGCAATCTTCAAAAGTTGGCAACCCTGTAATGTGCTGTCTTGTACAGTAAAGCAACTGCATGGTTGCATAAAACTGTTCCAGCAACACAAGAGCACTGACAGTGGGTCAAAATCACAGGCTTGGAGTCCTTTAACACAATTTGCAACAGAATGGTAAATAAGACATACTGCATAGTAAGTGAACAAGTGATATCTGCTGAGTGAGTTATATGTAATGAATAACAGTTTAAAGCAGTTTCTTGAAGATTAAGAATTTGATTTCACAGTCGCAATACAGAAATTCTCTTGTTCTACTCTCTCATCAACACCCTTTGTGTTATGTTTATTATACGTTTACAGGTAACTGTATAAATTTCTCCATCCTGAAACTAGCATCAACCTGATAATACAAAAAAAGCTAAAGACATGGTTGTCAAGTTTGCATATTATATTGGCACTTATGTCACGGTGAGTCGGCCCGGACGCCACCAGAGGGCGTCCCAAGCGACCCGCACACGCACCACCACGCCCCCCATCTCACAACACACACCCTCACAGCGCAGGACACTCCCACGCTCCCAATCACCTGTGTTCTGACACCTGTTCCGCGTTAGGCTCTCCCTTTATATTCCCACAGGTCGATCCTTCCAGCGCTGCTCATTCACCTACCTCAGCGCCTCGCTACGCGGGAGAGTCCTGCCACTTCAACTTAAGAGTTTTACTTCGGTGTTCACCTTTCTGTTTAATACCTGTTTTGCCTTTGAGCCTGAGTCCTTTTGTTGTCGTTTTGCTATGGATAATAAACCCGAGCATCCGATACCTCTGCCTCCTGCTGCCTCTGTCCCAGCGTCACAACTTATAAGAACATAGGATTATTTATTCCAAGGGTCTTCAAGAAACTATTTTAATCACATTAACAAAACAATCAAATAATTTAGCTAAACTTTCTCTTTTATTCTGTCGCTAACTAGAACCCTACTCTCAAACTGTGTGGATTCTCCATCTTTCTCAATGAACGATAGCATATCGCCCTTACGCTGACCTCTCCTGTCACCTGCTCTTTATTAGAGACTGAGAAATGAAGGAAAACACATGTAAATAACAAAACTTACTGAAATAATCAAGGTCGTAACTGCGTCTCTGCTACAAAAACACTGCATAACTGAAATACTAATGTTTTTATACACATAAAAAGTCAGTAAAAGTATTAGTAAAGCCAAATAGGATCTTTGAGGTTCAAATAGCTAGTTGCCTAACTTACCCTCGTAGTTGTTGATGTAGCTTGACATAAAGCTTGAAGCCTTTCTCTCTCTTGCTGGTTGAAGAAACGGAAATGGATGCAAGTCTAATGATCCGGTGGAAGGTCTCGTAAACACCTTGTGTAAAAAGACATCTTAAAGAGATGTAGAGCGGACGGCAGCTGCTGACGGCTCATAACTTCCTGTTCTGCAGAAAGAAAGTAGGCTGGCTCAGTTAAACCCGGAAATAGCGCATGCATGTAGTCTATTCAGCGCAATGCCAATTTCAAATGACAGTAAAATTGACCAATCATATCTTCCCTCTTAGTGGGCGGGCTTAACTGTGATAATTTCCGCCCGTTGTGGCGATGCTAGCTAGCGTTAGTGTATCACCGCTACCTAGTTTGTTTGTTGTTTGGTTTGAGACTGTGTGTTGTGTGTGTTGGTGTACGTCACCTGTACGACGCCATGTGTTTGGACTGTGGTAAGAAATGGGACAGCGCGATCCATCGCTATATTGCTGTTTTAATACATAATTAAATTTAGTACTTGAAATTTTCTTCATTCAATTCATATTAGGATTGCGGGCGGGGACGACAGAAACGTGTATGTGGCGGGCAGGTGCGGGATTAAAACAAGCGATTTTTTTGGCCGGTGCGGGCGGGAGCGGGATTAAAACATGCAGGTGCGGGTGGGAGTAGGATAAAAAAAGCAGTCCCGCGCAGACCTCTAACTGGCTGGACCTCCAAAAGGGTATTCCAACAGGGTGCACCATCTCCCCCATCTTATTTATTATGGGCATGAACATTCTATTATCTGCAGCAGAGGGCATAACCCAGGGCCCTAGTTTGGAGACTGGCGTCATGCAGCCAGTGCCGCGAGCATTTATGGATGATATCACAGTAACCACTGTGACGCATGTCCAAGCAAGATGGGTGCTGGATACATTGGGCAGCGTTGCTTCCTGGGCAGGAATGCTGTTCAAGGCCAGGAAGTCCAGGAGTATGATCATCAAAAAGGGCAGAGTCACCAGCAGGTTTAATCTTCAAGTCCAGGGTAAGGTCATTTCATCCATCGAGGGCAACCCAGTAAAATGCCTGGGAAAGAGGTTTAATGCATCACTGACGGATGGTGCCAATGTTGCTGAGGCGGTGAAGCAGACCGAGGAGTGGCTGAAGAAGATTGATAAGTCATTACTCCCAGGCAAGTTTAAGACATGGCTGTATCAACACGGCCTCTTGCCCAGGCTCCTCTGGCTATTCACAGTCTACAAGTTTCCCATGACTACCACCGAGACCATTGAGAGAAGGATCAACAAGCATCTGCAGAGGTGGCTGGGTATTCCACCAAGCTTCTCATCAGTGGGCCTCTACATCAGGTCGGGTCAACTGCAACTCCCCCTGTCTTCAGTACAGTGGTACCTCGAGATACGAGCTGCTTTATATACGAGCAATCCAAGATACGAGCACCGAGACGAGCAAAATTTCTGTTCGACACCCGAGTGCACGCTCGAGATACGAGCATGAACCACTAGGTGGCAGTACAGTACTATATGGAAAAAAGAAATCATTAATCAGCTCAAAGACACACTCAAACGCTTTTCTTTCTCTCCCTCCCCCACAACCTTAGGTTCAAAAACACAAACATACCTGTATGTGCGGAGATGACGTCATTTGGTTCTAGCAGCCAATAGCGTTTTTTAAATTCTTGAGGTGTTGGTAAGGTCGACTCCTGTACCCGGTCATCACAGCCATTCGCACATGTGCTTTGCAACGAGTAACAGTACGGTGTATACAGTACAGTATTTCAATACTACAAACGTTTTTTGTAGTACTGTAATAACTATTTCTCCTACATTTATTTTATTGTTTAATTATACATGTTGCGTGTGCCTTTATTAATAAAGAACATGTCTTTTTTTCCACATTTACGCTAGTTTTGTGACTTTTTTAAGGACCAGAACCAATTACAATACTTTACATTGTTAAATTGCTTCGAGAACCGAGCAGTTCGAGATACGAGCACGGGTCTGGAACGGATTAAACTCGTATCTCGAGGTATCACTGTAGTTGAGGAGTACATTATAACCGAGCGCGTTCACTTCGCTCGCAGGACGCAGGGTTATTAACTGTTCCTAGGATCAAAAAGATCACAGCAGGTGGAAGAGCCTTTTCTTTTAAAGCTCCACAATTGTGGAATAATCTTCCTGCCTCTATTCGGGACTCAGACACAGTCTCAATGTTTAAAACTCGATTAAAGACTCATCTGTTTAGTTTGGCCTTTGATTAATCTGTTACATATTTACTACATCTCGTATCTTTTCTCCGAGGTTCACCTGGAGAGTAACATTGCAGTCGGAGCCTACAATACCAGCATCGCTGCTCCGACACGGAATGAAAGCCTGGCGTTCATCAACAGACATTTACAGTGACAATATCATAACCTTCAGGAAGAACTTTCATTTTTACTTTTACTTAGTCTGATTGTGTGATTTGTGTGTGACTTGTGTATTTGTCTGTATTTTGTGTAATTTGTGTGTTAACGGGCCGCCCAATAGAGGATGGGTCCCCTTTTGAGTCTTGGTTCTCCCGAGGTTTCTTCCTATTCCCCACCATCATAGGGAGTTTTTCCTCGCCACTGTCGCCTTTGGCTTGCTCATTAGGGTTCTGGACCCATAGTATTGTTAACCTTTTAAATCCTGTAAAGCGCTTTGTGACAACATGTGTTGTGAAAAGCGCTATACAAATAAACTTTGATTGATTGATTGATTGACTTGGATTTCCCCACATGATAATGATTGAACCGCGGCCATTTTTCTCCAGTCACACTGTCTATGCGAGGTCAGTGATCGCAATGGCGCTGTAAATAAATCGCTGTTTTCATCGGTTTGTAGGAGGTTCTTCCCAGAGTTTTTGTAATATGGCGTAATTGAATGAGCGCTTTCTCTCATCCCATTAGAAGAATTTCGCGTTTCTGTTTCTTTTTTAGCCTGTTTGAAATTTAACTTTGCGTTTGGACCGTTCAAAAACATCGTTGGACTGTTCAAAAGATATTAATAGATAAGTGGACCGTTACATTATATTCTTGTTTATTGTTTCCTGAAATTTTATCCCAGTCTGTACAGTTTAAGGTAGTGTGACGGGTAGGGTGAGCGAAAATAAATGGAAGCGATCACGCCAAGTCTCAGGGAAATAGGATGGTTTAATATGTAAAGTGCGCAAACCAAAACCCGTGAACTGATCCAAATTAAGGATATAATAACCAGCAGTCAACTGGTACAAAGACAAAACATATATAGACGAACAAACGACCCTCAGGTGAGACGGATCGCGGGCTCCGCCCACCTGAGGGACGAACACAACGCCACACCCACAGGACAAGCTGCTGCTGTAGACGGGGGCGACCAGTAGGGGGCCGCCGTACGGTGACAGATCACCCCTCCAAGCCGCACTCCCCTCCACCGGCTGTGCGGCCTACAGCAGCAGCACACAAAACAAAGGGGCAGGCAGGCAGGGACAAGGGACACACCCCCTGTAGTCCCGGAGCTGAAACACAAAACACAAACACAGGTTAGCTCGCCTACCTGGGCGGGACCCTGGACCGACTGGGCCGTCAACAAGACAAAACCACGCCCCGGTCGGTCACAGGGCCCTCACGCCCTAACCGGCCTTAAGCAGCATAGCCCCACAGGTGCGAGGACGGCGGGCCACGGCTCCGTGTCCGTCCGGGGTGTATGTGTCCCCAAACATCCGGGGACCCCAGCCCTCTAGGGAGGGGCTCTTTCCGACCGGGCTCCGGTCACCCCACAACATAAGGGGGCTCCTGCCAGCTGGAGACCCCCACAAGGTCCAGGACTGCCACGATCCAACACCAGGGAGAAGCACCTGCACATAAAACACAAAATGCACACACACCCACACACACCAACACAAAACACAGACGCGCACTGCCCTGATCCCCCTTACAATGGAGGAGGGGTCTCCATCTTAGCAGGGGAGTTCCACCTGCTCAGGAGAACCCCCCACGTTGCTGGTCAGGGCCTCCCTTAGGAGCGACGCCCTCAGGACCATCACTGGTCCATCCCCACACACACACTCAAGGGGGAGGAGCATGTGTGGAATTACACACAACAGTTCACAAGCATGCTAAAACAAAACATACAAAGACTAGACAAAAGCACGGTGCAAAACGGCAAACGGACAGGACCCACACATGCGCGCTCTACACAAATAGTGGTGACGCGCCGCTCAAGTTCGCAGTCGCTCCCCACATTTAACACTAGACACACGGGGGAGCGAGGCGACCGTGACGAGCGGCGACAGCGTCACACACAACACATTCAACAATTAACACGAGCGAGCGACGCACAATGTTCCATACTTCCGTTCACGCACACACACACACACACATGCACATACCTGTGACCACATATACGAAGAGCCCGACCGGGGTCGACTGCCCTGGTCACCGCCGTGCTGCACACACACACAACGTTTCAGCACGGCAGGGCTCTTCAACAACAAACAAAACACCACGCAGACAAACACTTACCACGAGACATGACCACGAACGAAGGAGAAAGCAAAGGAGACTGGCGGCTTCCGAAAGTGGCTGGTTATTCTGTGACGGGTAGGGTGAGCGAAAATAAATGGAAGCGATCACGCCAAGTCTCAGGGAAATAGGATGGTTTAATATGTAAAGTGCGCAAACCAAAGCCCGTGAACTGATCCGAATTAAGGATATAATAACCAGCAGTCAACTGGTACAAAGACAAAGCATATATAGACGAACAAACGACCCTCAGGTGAGACGGATCGCGGGCTCCGCCCACCTGAGGGACGAACACAATGCCACACCCACAGGACAAGCTGCTGCTGTAGACGGGGGCGACCAGTAGGGGGCCGCCGTACTGTGACAGGTAGTTTTTTAAGGGTCCCAAGACAACGTGTTGGTCCGATGAAACATGATCACGGCAGACACGGAAAAGAAAAACTAGCCACATGCTAAAACTAGAGCACATTTCTTGATCACAAGATTTCCTTTTGTTTTAGGTTAATTGCATTAAAAAAATAGGGCTGATTTAAATTTGAATATCTTTGGACTTGCTTGATCAAATTTGACAATTAAGGCATTTTTTTGTTATATTGTGCTGCATCTAATAAAACTATTTTAAATGTGATTAAGTAATGTTGAAAAAAAAAATGTCCAAGTGACTATTTAAAGTTAACATCTGGCTAGCTAGTCAAATATCTAACTGAGCTACTTACTGAAAGAATTGCAAAGAACTTGACCCTAATGGTCTGTTACAACAATTTACTGCAGAACAAAACATTGAGGTGTGGTATAAATACACTTTTGACGTTTTACAAAATAAACAAAGGTAAAAGGTTTTAATACTGCTGTCGAGTTTTGATAGAGTTTTGCTGCTGAGCGTGTTCACGTTTGAGCGTCTGGTATTAGATGTCAATCAACGCAGCTATTAACTGTCAATCACCTTATCGCCACACCCCTTTAACACTAGAACTACCAAACCCTCGTCTTTAGACAGACTCCCTACTAGACTCCCAACTTATGTCAAATGACACACTACCGTTCAAAAGTTTGGGGTCACCTAGACAATTTTGTGTTTTCCCTGAAATCTCATACTTTTATTTATCAAATGAGTTGCAAAATTTATAGAAATATAGTCCAGACATTGACAAGGTAGAAATAATGTTTTTTTTTTTTTTTAAATAATTTTCTACTTTACACTTTGCTTTCATCAAAGAATGCTCCCTCCCCAGCAATTACAGCATTGCAGACCTTTGGCATTCTAGCTGTTAATTTGCCATTGTGTCATTATTTGCCATTGTGTCATCGAAACACCAACGAAGGGAGGTGCCTTCCTGATGACCCCAAGGAAAAGCTTGCAAGGTATTGTGTGTGTCCATGTCACTTTGTTTTGAAGGTCAGTCCAGGTTTGTTTGGTGGTCTGAGTACTTGGCAGTTGAGGCAATGGACCATGAACATAGTGCGCTGTGCTTCTGGATCCTTGTCGAGCCAGTATCAGATTGTAGCTGCTGCTATGTTCTGTTCAAGCAACTAGTGTGTGCATAGGGTGTGTGAAATCTATCTTGTCTTCTTAGTAGTATTGTGTAGGTATTGTTGGATCATGGTTGTTGGTTGGTTAATACATCCTAGCCAAGCCTGTTGCATGACTCCGGATGTTAGGTGCAGGATTTATCATCTTCCTGTTTTATGTTACTTGCTGAGGTAATCTGGAGAAATTTCACCCCATGCTTCCAGAAGCCGCTCCCACAAGTTTGATTGGGTTAATGGGCACTTTTTTCGTACCATACGGTCAAGCTGCTCCCACAACAGCTCAATGGGGTTGAGATCTGGTGACTGCGCTGGCCACTCCATTACAGATAAAAAACCAGCTGCCTGCTTCTTCTCTAAATAGTTTGTGCATAATTTGGAGGTGTGCTTTGGGTCATTGTCCTGTTGCAGGATGAAATTGGCTCCAATCAAGCGCTGTCCACAGGGTATGGCATGGTGTTGCAAAATGGAGTGATAGCCTTCCTTATTCAAAATCCCTTTTACACTGTTCAAATCTCCCACTTTACCAGCACCAAAGCAACCCCAGACCATCACATTACCTACATCATGTTTGACAGATGGTGTCAGGCACTCTTCCAGCATCTTTTCAGTTGTTCTGCGTCTCACAAATGTTCGTCTGTGTGATCCAAACACCTCAAACTGATTGATTTGTCCATAACACTTTTTTCCAATCTTCCTCTGTCCAATGTCTGTGTTCTTTTGCCCATATTAATCTTTTTCTTTTATTAGCCAGATATGGCTTTTTCTTTGCCACTCTGCCCTGAAGGCCAGCATCCCGGAGTCGTCTCTCCACTGTAGACGTTGACACTGGTGTTTTGCAGGTACTATTTAATGAAGCTGCCAGTTGAGGACCTGTGAGGCGTCGATTTCTCAAACTGGAGACTCTAATGTACTTGTCTTCTTGCTCAGTTGTGCAGCGGGGTCTTCCACTTCTCCTTCTACTCTGGTTAGAGCCTGTCTGTGCTCTCCTCTGAAGGGAGTAGTACACACCATTGTAGGAAATCTTCAGTTTCTTGGCAATGTCTCGCATGGAATAGACTTCATTTCTCAGAACAAGAATAGACTGTTGAGTTTCAATTGAAAGTTGTTTTTTTCTGGCTATTTTGTGAGTTTAATCGAACCAACATTTGTAATGCTCCAGATTCTCAACTAGCTTAAAGGAAGGTCAGTTTTATAGCTTCTCTAATCAGCAAAACTGTTTTCAGCTGTGCTAACCTATTTGCACAAGGGTTTTCAAGGGTTTTCTAAATATCCAATAGCCTCCTTACAGAGTTAGCAAACACAATGTACCATTAGAACACTGGAGTGATGGTTGTTGGAAATGGGTCTCCATACATCTATGTAGATATTGCATTAAAATGTTTAATGTCCAGATGTTTACAGCTAGAATAGTCATTTACCACATTAATAATGTATAGAGTGTATTTTTGATGCATTTAATGTTAGCTAAATTGAAAAAAAAACTGCTTTTCTTTAAAAAATAATAACATTTCTAAGTAACCCCAAACTTTTGAACGGTAAAGTCTCTTGCTCTCTTGGTAGGTGTGATTAGCCCTTCTTACCTCCAGTGTTATGTAAATGAGGCATGTGTCAGCTGTTGCTGTTGACACACCTTTCAATACACACCTTTGGCTGCCTCATGAGACTGCAAGCTCTCTTGCAAGAAGAAGTCTGCTCATCTCAGGATATGTTTGAGATTTGATTTGTAAAAGGTTGAAATAATGTGAAATTGACACAAACATAATATTTGAATTATAGTGGCATATAAGTGGCATTTTCATCAGTCAAAATAGCTCTGATTTTTTTTTACCTTATTTAAAATAGTTTTTGTATTTTGAAAAACTGCCACTAGGTAAAGATATGGTGGTAACACTTTACATTAAACCTTTACTTACTAACGTTAACTAATGCATTAGTTAACATGAACAACACATGAAGTAACACATTAACAATAATTAACTAACGTTAAGTGAACATGTAACAGGTGCATTAGTTAATGCTGTCTTTATATGAAGTGCAGAGTAAGTGGTGTTGACTAACTAATGTTAACTAATGCATTAGTTAACATGAACAACACATGAAGTAACACACTAACAATAATTAACTAACGTTAAGTAAACATGTAACAGTTGCATTAGTTAATGCTGTGTTTATATGAAGTGCAGAGTAAGTGGTGTTGACTAACATGAAGTAATGCATTATGCTTTATATATGCTGTATGATTTATGAGACTCCATGCTTAAAGTCTCACGGAAGACAAAATTCAAGACTATTCTCTGTCCTGTCTCCAAGATGGTGGAAGGATCCTCCAATAGCTGCTCGGAGTGCAGTGTCTCTTGCCGTCTTCAAACGTAGAAAGAAGACTCACCTGTTTGTTGAGTACTTAAATGAGCATGAACTCAGCAGATAGCACTTGTTGTCTATGTTGGACACTGATTCCCAAAATACCTATATTTATTTTTTGTTATGTTATATACTTTGATATGTGCTGATTATATGGTAGAAAAATTGGAATGGCCTTTTTTGATATAGTGGTTTTATTCACCACTGAAAATCACCAATATCATGGAAATAACATTCAAAAAAGAGAAGCAAAACAAAATGTATGTTGTGCTAAAATGCAGTATTTACACACAAAAAAATAATTTACACAAATTTACACAAAAATTTGGGAATTTTTTCTATTGACACAACACAACTTACAGCTCCAGAAAGTACATAAATTACTACGTAAATTATGTCGAGATTGTGACATAATTTGAATCAATTTCGATTAAATATCAAAATCGTGACACTCCTAAGACATACGGTAGAAATATATTAAATAAACAATAAAATATAAAGTATAAAATTAAGTTATAAAGGTATAGTATTTTAGTGTGACTATGTAGTGGAGGCAGTGCAGTTAACTACTAACTAGAACGACAGTGTACACCAGTTGCTGTGCAAATTGAGAAAATGACTGATGCCAACCATACAGACAGTGCAAGTATGTGGGTATATGAAAAAATTATAAAAGATTAAAATTAGCAGTGCAATTTTGCAATATGTAAACAGTGCACACTGGATAAACTAATATTGCAGAATAGTGCAGGATATGGTAAAAAAGTAAAAATAATAAAAATAGGGTAACTAGGAGGGTGTGTCAGCAGAGATGGGGGTATGTCCATTAGAGTGACCAGAATGAAAGTGTCTCAGAGTTCTTAGTTCTTAGTCTGTGAGGAGTTAAACAGTCTAATGGCCTGTGGGACAAAAGACTTTCTGTGTCTGTCCGTGGAGCAGGACTGCAACAGCAGTCTGCCGCTGAACGAGTTCCTCTGCCTGGTGATCGCGCTGCGCAGAGAATGAAGAACATTGTCCATGATATTCAGCAGCTTGTTGAGGACTCTTCTCTCTGCCAGGGGTGATAAGGACTCCAGCTCTAATCCCAGCACAGGACCAGCTTTCCTCACCAGCCTGTCTACCACAGACTGGTAGAGCATCCGCAGGAATTTCTGGCAGATCCTGAATGATGCAAGTACAGTCTGCTCTGTGCTTTCTTGTAGAGGGAGACAGTGTTCACTGACCAGTCCAGCCTTTCATCCAGGTGCACACCAAGGTATTTGTAGGACTTTACCATATCCACATCGAACCCATTGATGGAGATTGGCTGCTGAGAGGGCCTGGACCTTCTAAAGTCTATGCACATCTCCTTGGTTTTGGTGATGTTCAGCTGCAGAAGGTTTATTTTGCACCACACCAATCAAGTCCTCAATCAGGTTTCTGTACTCAATCTCCTGTCCATTATGCACACACTCCACAATTGCAGTGTCGTCAGAAAACTGCATGTGGCACAACTCCGAGTTGTATTTGAAGTCCAATGTGTACATGGTCAACAGGACTGAAGAGAGGATGGTCCCCTGTTGTGCTCTTGTGTTGCTGATCCCTGTATCAGAGGAGCAGTCCCTGACATGTTGTGGTCTCCCAGTATGGTTGTCCATGATCCAGGTGATCAGGTGCATGTCCACCTCCATCTTCACTAGCTTGTCTCTCAACAGTAAGGGCTGGATGGTGTTGAAGGCGTTGGAGAAGTCAAAGAACAGGACTCTCACAGCACCACTCCCCTTGTCCTGGTGAGAGTGAGCTCTGTGCAGGAGATGTAGGATGGCGTCTTCCACCCCCACCTTCTCCCAGGGTTCAAACTGCAGTGAATCTTCAGCATGGTGGACCTGAAGTCTGAGGTGACTTAGCAGCAGTTGCTCCATGGTCTTCATCACGTAAGATGTCAGAGCAAAAAAAAAAAAAAGTTTAAGTTCAGCAAACTTTTTAAAAAATTGTCAACTTATTACAAGTGATTTTTTTGAGTAAATAAAAAAAAATCATTTTGAATTTCGTGGCAGACCGTCGCCTTACTAAGATGTTCTGCATCCCCAACGCTGTACAGAAATGTGCCACTGGCAAAGAAGTGCAAAACTTGCACTCAGGTACAAATAATTTTATTTTTTGTGATATAGAGTGTATGCTAATGTATCTTTGTTGACCATAACTGCGATTATACACTGTATTCCATTTTACACTGACCTGAATTTGTTAAGATTAAACCAATACATTGAAATGTGCAGAAACCTCACTGATTATGTACTCTGAAGATCGAAATATAAATTGCATTTGGAATAGTGGTGGGCCGTTAACGCCATTAACACCGATAACGGCCGACCACTAATTAAATTTAACTCGCTTGCAGACCGTTTTTATCAGTATATAATATATTTCGATATATATTATATATATATACTGATAAAAACGGTCTGCAAGTAGTGATGGCAAAACGAGACTTCATGAACCAATGGGGCTTTCCAGCTAAAAGGTTCACCAAAAGGTTCATTACTCGAAGCCTCATTCTCACTAGTGACACCTGCTGTGCAAAAGGATATATGACACTCAATGAATCCTGAGTCAGAGAATCCTGCAATGTCTGTGTATGAAATAAAATATTTTTGCCACGTCTCAATGAATATAAAAGTGTGTTTGTTTTTAAATGGAAATATTATTATTTGAGTGATATTGAACACTTAAAAGTAAATACTTAAAATAAATGCTTGTGGAACTGGGAGTACAAGAGTGCTTATGGAACAGAAAGACAGGAAACTGCAACAGATGGAACAAATATAAATTACTGATTTTTATTAAAAAAAAGAAGCTTTTTAACAGTGTTGGGGTTGAGTCGATTCCTTTTCTTGGACACAATATCCCCAGCCTTAGAAAACACCCTTTCACATGGTACAGAGGAAGCAGGAGTGCATAAAAATGTCAGTGCTAGCTGATATAAATGAGGAAATTGTAGTTTTTGTTTGCTCCAGTATAGTAGTGGATCTTCAGATCTTGGCCGGTTAACCTCAGACAAGTAACGGTCTACTTCTATTGTAGCATCAGCCGTTGCACTTGCGCTCTGCCTGCTCTGTGCCACAGTGCTATCCAGGAGATGCCAAAGGTCACCTATAAGTGTACAAGGGGGGAAATCATCTATTAATGACATTGACATTATATAATATTACTAAACTGTATAAAGACTTACTATTGTCTGAAGATTGTCCAGGTTGTGAAGTCTCTGGTTGTCGAAGGGGGGTTGAAGATGGAGTATTTCTTATTAACTCGGCACAATTTCCTTTCAGCCTTGTAATTGTTTCTTCTAATTTCATTGGGCTGAAGAAACCCAATTTTTTAAATCTTGGGTCCAGTAAAGTGGGCATGGTCATCACAGTTATTGCCTCTGCTTTCAATTAACGGTCTATGACCCGGTGTACCAAATTGGCACCAAGCTGCCTTGCCATGTTTGTTGTTAAGCTCTCAGTCTTAAACTGGGCTTAGCATCTTCAGCATGGGTATAACTTTAGATGCACTCACCCATTTCTCCACTGAAAGCTCTACAGTAGCCTGCTGAAATGCACAGAGAACCTGAATTGTCTTTTTGATGGTGGCATACTCCGAAGATGTTGGTGGGGTTATTTGGGTCCTTAGAGAGGCCAGAGCTGCTCCAACTGGTTCTCTGAGGTCATACAGGTGCTCCAGCATGTTGTATGTGCTGTTCCACCTGGTGTCCACCTCTATTATCATCTTAAGAACAGGTCGTCCCATCTGCTTCTGTACTTGTGTCAGTGTTTCTGTTGCAGTGGTGCTGGTTCGGAAATATGAAACCATCTAGCATCATTTTTCTCTCAACTCTGACAGACCTGGTACTTCATCAAATGACTTTTTGACAATTAAATTCAAAGATTGTGCTATACATAGAGCATGTCTTACATTCAGTTTGTTAACACATGCAATCATGTTGGCTGCAGCTTCTGTCACTAGACATTTAGCTTTGTCCTGTATGCCCCACTCCTCCAGGAATCTTGTATGAGCCAATGCCAAATTCTCAGCAGTATGAGTGCTTGGAAAATGCTCTACCCCAAGCAAAATTGTCCCAAGCTGGTCCTCTCCATCAATGAAATGACAGGTCACGGCAAGGTATGCTTCCATGTTGATAGAAGTCCACATGTCTGATGTGAGGCTGACAGACACAACTTGTTGGAGTTTCTCCTTGGCCTTCTCCTTAGCCTCTTCATACTGCTTGTCCACCATTGCCTTCAGAGTCTGTAAACACAAATATGAATATGTAGCCTACTATTCATTTAATGTTCAAGTAGCAATGAAACACTTAATCCATGTTCCTACAATACGCACCTGTCTGGTTGGCAGAACTTATGTTGGATCCAGTACACGTATGAGCTCCTTAAAACCCACATCTTCCACAATGGAAAAGGGCTGGGAGTCTTTGATGACCATATTAACTAGTGCATCATCCACCATTTTCTTTCTGAAATCTGAAACAAAATGTAAAGGGGGACATTATAGGGGCCAACCAAATGATATAAATAATTCAAGAAAGATTACACAGGTCAACAGCATTTTTGGGGCCAAAGATATTTCAACGAATTTAGGGTAACTTTGGGGTGCTGATTCTGAATATGTCATCAGTTTTGCCAGATTGGCTCAAGTTTTTGAGATTTTTCGTGAAATGTGTAAAAAAAAACACACTATGTGTGGTGCCCAAGACTTGTCTTGGTCCCCAAGCATAACCCCAAAATAGGCCAAATACACTTTTTTATGAAGTCTGTTATGTTTCTTCTATGTTTTTGCAGTGTATATTCACCACAAATGTAACAGAATGTGTCTGGATCATTATTACAACTTCTTCTTGTGCTATAAATGCTATATGCTAATGCTATATAAGTGCTATAAATAAGATACCAAAAATCTCAAAAACTTGAGCCAATCTGGCAAAACTGATAGCATATTCAGAATCAGCACCCCAAAAATACCCCAAATTCATTAAAATATTTTGGGCACCAGTAAATTTTTTTTTTGTTGACCTGTGTTATCTATTACTTTGACAGGTGTCTGGACCACTGTCAGCAGACTGGGCAAGCTCATGTATTGCTCTGTAATGTCATAGCATGGAGGATGTGTTGTTGCTGTAAGTGAGCTCCTTATGACACAGCAAACACTTTACCTTCATTATGAAAAAAAACATAAGGAAAGGTTATATAGGCTATGGAGAAGGTTATAATGATGAAACTTAAATACAGCTATGATCTACCTTGTTCTGAGCAACCAATTCAAAATGTTCCCATACAGGAGAAGTCCTCCTCTTTCTGGGTGGCTCCATGGTGGCTCCATGGTGACAGGCAGAAGCCTACCTAGCTTACAACTAGCCTAAAGTATATAATAATAATAATAGTAGTAGTAATAATTATTAATATTAATATTATTAATAATAATAAAGAATAGGTAATCTAATCTATATTATAACAGAACTTCAACCACTAAATCTAACTATTTAACCAATGCACACCTCTCACAACACCAAACGCAGACTCAAAACCCACAAAGAGCCACAAGGCTCAAACCCCCTTTATGTGATTGTGACACTCAAAATGAAATGATGACGTGGCCCACTGAATCCGAGGCCTCGTTTGTCAGCAGTCACGTGATTTTTACGGTAATGACACATGCCTCGAACCGATGCTTCATCTGGCACGCCCCTTTTTGCTCGATACAAGCTCCGAGGCATCGCTTCAAATGTCACATCACTATCTGCAAGAGAGTTAAATTTAATTAGTGGTTGGCCGTTATCAGCACACCACTAAGTTGGGAATATAATTAATAAATTCTGATAATAACCTGCAATCATTTCAAACTAATAATTACAGTACTCAATTGATATGCTACATCCACAGCAATTTAATGGATAGAACTGCAGCGGAACCTTGTTCCTCAATTCAGTTTCCCGGATGGCGAGACTGACGTCACACTGCTCAGCCAATAGAAGCGGTCCAGCTAAGCTAAGCCTCAACTCTAGCCTGGTACAGAGCAGGTTTGTTCAAACGTATATGTTGCTGTAGTAACTGAGCGAGGCTTAAGTCTAGCCTCTTTCGTGGAACCGAATTTGAGCAAAATGAGACAGGCTTGTCTTAAAAAGCCTGGCTTACTGAGTTAGCTCGCTTCGTGGAATACCCCCCAGGTAAGTGAAAACAACAACAACAAAAAAACACGGAGGAGAACAGAACTCTACGTGTCAAAAGGGAGCGCAAATGAACAAAGAAAATACAAGCCAGAGAAACGGACTGGCAGAAAAACAAATCACACATGGAAAACCATTCAACGTGTCGGCGATCAAAAATGAGCACAAACGAACAAAATAAATATAAGCCAGAGAAAGGAGCTGGCTGTAAACAAAAGTAGATGGAGGAAAACCACTCAACGTGTCGGCGATCAAACATGAGCACAAAACGAACAAAATAAATATAAGCCAGAGAAAGGAGCTGGCTGTAACTAAAAGAACAAAAACCAAAAATAGAGAAAAAACAGTGTGGGGGAAAACTTGAGAAAGGCCGGTAAGGGCGCAGGAGAAGAGACCTCGAAAAACAGAGTAGAGAGAAGAAGGAAAATGAACACTCAGGTAACTGGGATACTGGCTGGCTGCAAGAGCGAGAGGCAACAGACAACTCAGCAGTGAGGCACTGCAACCGTGCATGTTAAATAGGAGAAGGCACAGCTGCAGGTCCTCACCGCTTATTGCGTCTCCCATGAGAATCAGCTCGCGGGTTCCCTCTAGTGGCGACAGGAGGGATGGTCCTGGACCCAGCCCTGACAATCAGCTCGCGGGTTCCCTCTAGTGGCGACAGGAGGGATGGTCCTGGACCCAGCCCTGACAGAATCAGCTCGCGGGTTCCCTCTAGTGGCGACAGGAGGGATGGTCCTGAACCCAGCCCTGCAGGGTTCATACACTTTTTTGACAATTAATTTCCATGACGTTTCCATGACTTTCAAATTTTAATGACTATACATTCTCTAAACATATGTGTAGACATGAAAAATAAGAAAAAATCCAGGCCAAAATTTTATGGAATTCCCAGTTGCAGAGACTGATTAACAATTGTTAGAACATTGTTAGATAATGATATAAAAAATATGTTGGTAAAGGGTCAAGTTCACATGTAGAAGATTCTATTGATGAAATCACATCAAATAGTCCCAGCCAACATGTCCACATGGGCCCCACATGTGATTTAACTGGGCAGTATGGGTTTTATCTGGGCATGGGCTTAGAGCAGGTATTTTTAAAGGTTCTATTTGGGCCCCAGTTCAGTTACATTTGTGGGCCTGAATTTTAAAACAGCCTAATGGGTCATTCCAGGATTTTGGTACATTTCCTGTCCCACCACTTAAATTTCAAATGTACATATCCAAAATATCTAAATGAGTATTTTTTTTAAACATTGTACTTGTTATAAGACAAACTATAAAATTTGGTGGAAAAATAAGCGCCTTAGATATTATTCAAAAGACCGAATACCTTTGAACCACCTCAAAAAATGGCCATTTTCTCTTGTCCCACACATTGGGTGACCAACTCCTTTGCCAAATTTAACAATTAAAATAAGCTCTAAATAAATTACTTCCTCTTGTATATTGTTGAAATGCATCTCCTTTACTTATGAAAACAACTTATTTGGTCTACATTGTATTGCATGTCACAGTTTTTACACTATTAAGTTGTGTCCCACAACATGCGCGCAACCCTGTTACCATAAGGAATTTTATCTGGCAGAGAAAGGGTTAAAAATATTTGTGTACTAGCACAAAGGAATTTGCATCCACATGGCAAGAAAAATGGTAAGTGCTCTAACAATTTTCAAGGTTTTTTTCCAAATATGTTTGTCCAAGTTGTGTGTGTCACTCAGTGAATGCAACCCTGTTCCTCATATTGTAAGACTAATATTGAGTAGAGTCAAAATTTACTTTATATACTTATATAACCATATTTGTCCTTGATCTTGTATACATAGCTAAATTTTACAGTGAGCATCTGTTCCTGGGGTAGACCACAACTTAGCCTAAATTTGCAACCCTGTTAGTCGCAATCCTGTTACTGCATACCAATTTACTGCACACCAATCTAATAAAGAAAAAACTTCTTCCATATCTGAGATTGACAAATCAAACTTTTTGATAGTTTATAACCTGTAGATTATAAATATATGATTTAAAATGATCAAATTGAAGATCAAATTTTCAGAAGTTACCACCCCTGAAATGTACCAAAATCCTGGAATGACCCTAATATTTTTAAAAATGGACTTTTAAATACCATTTACAAAAGAGATATTTTTACATAGTACAGAATTTTATACCTCAGCTCAAGCAAATGATAGTAGAACTGGATATTTCTCTGGCACACAAACAAATAAATTGCATGTTGATATAGTTTAACTTGTGAAGCAGTTATAATAACTAAATTCATTCAAAATATTAACAAAGTTAAAACAACAAAGTGAATGTACCTGCTTCAGATTTATGGAATAAACCATTGCCTTGCCTCCTCTCGTGTGCCCCCGCCCCCAACGAAAGTCTAGAACCTTCTCCCGCCTGGCCTGACTGAAAGCGTATTTTTTAATCCGTTGGAGAAATCATTCACTGAGGTAAGTAATTAACTTTTTATCCGGTTTCTCTAATTTGGTTATCAATGTGTAAAAGAACAAATATACAAAGAAAGAAAGAAAATTATCTGAGGATGTAATGCCTGACGTTATATTTAATCCAAACCTAGCTACGTTAACTAGCTAGCTTGATAGCTAAAACAACTGTTAGTGTTGAAAGTTAGGACGCAAGCCGTTCATTTGTTATGGCTAAGAAGAATAATCTGTAGGGAAAACATACACATTTTAAACACTATGTTTACACATTTTCGTTGTAACCCACCTAGATTTAGTTAATAAATTTTCCTAGATCAGCTAAAGCCTGGTTCACACTACACGACTTTTCAGTTGTCAGGTTTTTGTGCCATTCGCACTACACGACTGGTTGTGCTGTAATCGCGAGTCTTTCAGTTGTTGTGGCTTTCACACTACATGACTGATCGGTGACGCGGCTCACGAATTACACGACTGGGGAATCGCCGACTCATCTGGCTGCCGTCCAAAAACGCGAGAACACGAAAAGAAACTCTCGCGAGAACCAGCAACACCACGTAGAAGAAAAAAAAACAATGTACATGTACTCCACATTTTCGTTATTATTATTTTTTTACCGTTTAAACACTCCATAGTCCCAAGTGAACATAAATATAATCAATCGCACTATTTCTCCAGTGCTGTCACAATAACTTAAACACAGTGTTGTAGTAAAGTTGTAAGAAAGGTGAGGATTTTGTGTGTTTGCTGGGTTACTGTTTTGAAAGTATTCTTGAAAGTTTTTTACATTCTTCAGAGATATCTTCAGCGGTGCCGCGGTTCTCTCTCCGCGTTCCCATTGGCTGTAGCTAGACGTTGCTGCCGACTCTCAGTCGGCGAGCGTTGTTGAGGGCTGACCACGTTCCCACCACTTCAGCCCAGCGTGTTCGTTCGATTGTAGGAGAAAACAGGAGCCACCAGCCAAATTGTTGCAATGCTATCAAAAGGCTTTATTAAAAAATCAGAGATATATCTCGGGAGAATCTCAGAGACACCAACACTACCTGTGCATCAGAGAATTCTCAAAGAGTATGATTAGATGCAGTCGTTATATACTGTTTTCTCCACCCCTCCGTCCACTCTTCTATACCTTACATCAGACCTGGGCAAACCACGGCCCGCGAGAGGCCAATCATAAATGAAACAAATATCTATGTCGTGCGTACAATACAACTGTGACGCTTTTATTTTGAAAGCGCTACGTTTGTGTTAATTCCGTGTGGACATACCTGCGTGTGTGTGTGAGCTGTGCGAGAACACTAGGTGATCAGCGACAAGTTAAGGCTGAATTTATACTTTCGGGAGTGAACGTTGCACCGCGCGAACCTCCGCAAACGGCGTAAAATTTACGTGACGAATTTTAATTGTGCATTGTGTTCCAGGTTTGAAAAGTGCTGGAATTTAGGCTAAAGTACTTGAAAATGCTTGAATATGTAACTGTTTTTCGATTCACAACAAATAGCTGACTGAACAGGAGGGTATTCCAGAAAGCGGGTAAGTAAACTCAGAGTTAACGAAAGCTCAGGTTTTCCGTTCCAGAAATCGAGCTTAAGAGAGAACCTGAGTCAGCTGGGAAATATTGAAATGGACCTTGAAAGTGCCATAGAAGTGCTTTAAAGCTAGATTTAAGCCTGGTTTATAGTTGACGCGTGCGAGGGTCCGCGCGGCGAAAATGACGTAATTACGGTGGCCTCGCGCGCTGTCGATTCGCGAGGTCGTGCACCTCTCGAATTTTGTAACTTCGCGCGCGCCGCGCTTCAGCGCAATGAACAAAGTCATGTTTGCAGGGTTCATACACCTTTACAAGGTGGAATATACGTCACTTTCAAGGTCCATTTCAATATTTCTCAGCACATTAAACTTAATTAAGTTAAATATTTATACATATATTCGAAGTGATCCGAAATAATTCGCTTTTTTATCACATTATTTAATTATTGTTTATTTTCAAAACGCCCAATCTGTCTTCACGTTCTCTCATGTTTCGTCCTGGAATTACAAGAGGCTCGTATTTGTTAACGTAATACAAGAAAACTGCTCATTCAGATGGCTATTTGTTGTGAAACGAAGTAGTGACAATTTCAAACATTTTCAAGTATTTAGCCTAAATTCCAGCACTTTTCAAATCTGAAACAAAAAGCAACATTAAAATTGGTCAGGTAAATGGTAAATTGGTCACCGCTGTTTTTGAGGGGTGTTTCTTTATACCAACACACATCGTTTCGGAGAACTCTGCACAGAATGTGACGCGGAGGTGGGCGGAGCCACTGTGATGACATCATTATTGTTTGTGTGGCCCTCTGACACAATTCAGGTTTCTCATGTGGCCCCTTGTAAAAATTAATTGCCCACCCCTGCCTTACATGGTAATGTCATCCACACGTACCACACTTCTTCTTTCTGCACCCCCAACACTTTTCCCTAATAGACTTGTGGTCCCTGCCGATGGACTGATAGGCCGGAAAGAGGCCACCATCCATGAAGATGCTGTAAATTCATATTTCCTCAACATCGGCACAATCAGGCCTACGCCTTCTGCTTTTTAGGTCTCACTCTACAGTGTGGTTTGCTCAACATCCTCCCCCCAGGGTTCACAGCTCGGACACATCTTTAGACAGTGGTTACATTTTACTTCTACATTAAACAGTGGTTACATTTTACTTCTGTATTATGTTAAAAGAATACTGTATTATGTTAAAAGAGTAAACAAAGCATGTGTTAATTGCTAAGCAAAAAACCCCAAATCACAACAGCGTCTTTCAGCAGTTCACACTACACGACTGAGCGAGCGACGAGTGATCGCCGATTTGCCTCCGACCACAGTTTCTGTCGGCGATCAGCCTAAAATCGTGTAGGGACACAATAATAATACACAGACTTAAAAATAAAACAACTTCTAAAGGGCAGATACAGCAAAAGGAATATATGGAATATATATATTGGCAATGGTTAAATTATATATATATATATATAATTTAACCATTGCCAACCGATTTATTATTCTATATAAAAATAAAAAAGGAACAATTAATGAATCCAAGAACCCCCTCCACTCACACTGTAGGGAACACTACCTTTAAATGGCAGGCTTACACACACACTACTCTGTGATGAATGGGAAATAAAAAACATATATTTATATAAAATTTTATAACAGGAAAAACAGTGGCTGGTACCCCCACAGAACGACCTGTAACAGACAGCGGACAAAATCACAATGTGCAGTACCGTTTAAGGAGGGAGATTCAAAAAGGAAAAGGTGCGCACGCATCACGTACACACAGGCATACCTATTTTCCTGTATGTACTTTGATAGCAAGGACATGTGCGGACTCCCGTAGCCAATGTTATGCAATAACCAAATTACTGTAACCAGTCTAGTCTGGGTATCTTAATTACTCGCATCCACAATGGGCTGCAAATCTCATGTTACGTGAGTTCACCACGGCAAACAAATGCTACTGCGCCTGTCCACGTATATATAGGCATATTCCATTTACATTAACGCGTCTACTGCGCATGTCCAGATACTGCGCATGTCCGGATAGCTGTAGGCGCTGCCCAGTGCTACCTATAAAGGGGGAAAAATAGCCCCTCCTCTCCTCCTAGTTAGGGCTGGGTATTGATTCAAATTCCAAGAATCGATCCGATTCCGATTCTGAAGATTAAAAATCGATTTTTTTCGATTTAATCCGATTTAATCGATTCGATCCAATTCGGGGTTTAGTGTTATTAAAAATGTATTTGAGCTGTTTCCTGACTGTGTACAGAAGCAACATGTTAAAACTAGTATTATATCGATATTAATCAGCAAATAGTTACTGGTAGTTGGTAGTTATTGATGGCTGGAAGACTGGTGAAAAGGGTCATCATAAATCTACCTTCAAGAAAGTTAATCCAGGACAATAAACAGAGGACATCTGCAACAGTGGGCTCCTACTGGGACACTAACCAGTGCATTATTATTATGATTGAAATAATTAAGAATTCACCCAAAAGCTGTTGCTACCAAATGCATTTTTATTTTAAAAGTGCTCACACTTAATAAACTGAAAGTATAAAATGTAAACGTGTATTTTTCTTTAAAGTGAGAATATAAGAACAGAACTCTCACGTTACGGTCACCGACCCCTCCGTTTTGGGCGTGTTAACGTCGTCTGCGTCTAATCGTCTACGTCGGTGTATCTCCGTGGGTGCGGGTGCGTCTTGTGATAGTCCTCACCTGTGGCTCGTCTCGTCATGTGGGGTTGATGTGGTTTGTCTATTTAATTTGCGCTCGCGCAGCGTCCTGTGCTCGTCGTTGTTTGAGTCACACATGTTCTATGTAAACGTGTTTTATGTGCGCTGTCTGCGCTTCGGTAAATGTAATAAATGTAACGATTTGGAAAGTGCAAAGGATTCTGTCTCGTTCATCGCCTTGCGCCCAACGTTACAAGAACATTTAAAACTTTTTTTAAACTGTAAAAACACTGGGTAAATGGTCAGTGACACGGACTAACTGTAAATAGTCACTGACACTGGATAAACTGTCCTTCTGTTTTTAGATTGCCGATTTGACTATCGTCGTTACCGTCACTGTCCGACACCATGTTGTTTTACAGTTAGTTAGACCGAGCACGCCAGCGTGAATTGAGGCGGGGGTAAAAGTTCACTAAAAAATCGATCTTTGGACGTACGAATCGATAATCAGATCATCATATGCGAATTGATTCTGAATCGGAAAATCGATTTTTTCAACACAGGCCTACTCCTAGTGCTTCCCATGGGTCCTACCAGAAACATCTTCCCTCTAAAACAGGTCCTACCTGTTACATCCACCCCCGCCCAAGAAAATGTCCACGCCCTCTGGGAAAACATTACAGCCAAGGCCTAACAATCAATCAATCAATCAATCAAAATGTATTTGTATAGCGCTTTTCACAACACATGTTGTCACAAAGCAGCTTTACAGGATTTACAAGGTTAACAATACTATGGGTCCTATGGGTCCAAATGCCTAATGAGCAAGCCAAAGGCGACAGTGGCAAGGAAAAACTCCCTATGATGGTGGGGAATAGGAAGAAACCTCGGGAGGACCAAGACTCAAAAGGGAACCCATCCTCCATTGGGCGGCCCCTTAACAAACAAATTACACAAAATCAAATTATACAGACGAACACACAAGTCACACACAAATCACACAATCAGACTAAGTATAAGGTAACTAGAATGAAAATTCTGGGTGTTGATATTGTCACTGTAAATGTCTTGTGATGAACTCCAGGTTTTCATTCCGTGTCGGAGCAATGATACTGGTATTGTAGGTTCCGAGTGCAGTGTTACTCCCCGGGTGAACCTCGGAGAAGAAAGATATGTGATGTGGTAAATATGTAACAGATTAATCAAAGGCCAATGTAAACAAATGAGTCTTTAGTCTAGATTTAAACATTGAGTCCCGAATAGAGGCAAGAAGATTATTCTCCAGTTGTGGAGCTTTAAAAGAAAAGGCTCTTCCACCTGCTGTGATCTTTTTGATCCTAGGAACAGTTAATAACCCTGCGTCCTGCGTGCGAAGTGAACGTGCTGGGTTGTAATGTTCAATAAGTTCACTAAGGTAGTCTGGAGCTAAGCCATGTAGTGTTTTATGTTAATAAAAGTATTTTTTAGTCGAGGAATCTAATTGGCAGCCAGTGTAATGACGATAGTACAGGACTAATGTGATCAAATGTTTTAGTTTTCGTTTAAAACTCGTGCTGCTGCGTTCTGACCAGCTGGAGTTTGTTTATCGATTTACCAGAACATCCAGCTAGAAGACTGTTGCAATAATCTAGACGAGAGGATATGAATGCATGGATTAGTTTTTCCACATCACTAGTATTTGTAACGTGGCTCGCGCCACGGAGCGAGGAGACGGACACAATCGCTGAGAAGAGCGAGATTTATTAAAGGGAATACCATACTCGTCGTCAGATAGCCAGGCAGGGTCGATAGCAGGAGGGCAGTCCGAGAAACACGCAAAGACAGGCATACCAAGACAGGGAGCACGGGAAACAGGATAAACACAAAAACGGTCGGGTACAGAGAACAGCAATTTGGACAGACACGATCACAAATCAATTCAAACAAAATACCAGACAAAGGACAAGGGAGACTCAGGGGCTTAAATACAAGGAATCTAACGAGGGGCAGGTGATGACAATGACACAGGGGTGTGGTAACAAACGAGAAATCAAAACCAACGAGCAGGGCGGGACAAACAGGCAGGGAACACGGACATGAGGGAACCCAGAGTGACAGCTACGAGAGGGGGCGTTGCCCTACGTGACAGAACCCCCCCTCAAAGCGTGCCACTCCGGGGTACGCAAGAGCAGACAGGACAGGGACACAGACTAGGACAGGACAGGGAACTACGGTACACGGCGAGGGACAGGAACAGCAGACACAGGACAGACCAGAGGGACAGGACCGGGCAGAACAGGACATGGGGCCTGGGGCATGGCAGGGACAAAGACAGGGGACATGGAGGCTGGCCATGAGCTGTGCCGGGGAATGGCAACACAGGCAGGGACCGGACGAGGCACGGGAGCAGGGCTGGACGGGACAGGACTGGGAACAGACACAGGAGTGGGGCCAGGGGACAGGGCAGAGACAAGGACAGAGGCAAACACGGCGTGGACGACGAAGACTGGGACAGGAACGAAGTGGGTCACAATCTGGGGAACAGACACGGGAACCGGGACAGAGAGGACACCACCGGAAACAGACACGGGAACAGGAACACAGACCTTGACAGACACAACCACAGGGACAGGAACCAAAACAAAACCAGGGACAGGACTGGGGAACATGGGGAACCCGGGCATAGGAGCAGGAACACAGGGCGGAGCAGACAGTACACGGAGTCCATGCCCAACAGGGGGCAGCACAGTCTCTTGGGGGACAGGCGCGGCCGGGCGGCGGGCAGCGGGCACAGGCGCGGCCGGGCGGCGGGCAGCGGGCACAGGCGTGGCCGGGCGGCGGGCAGCGGGCACAGGCGCGGCCGGGCGGCGGGCAGCGGGCACAGGCGTGGCCGGGCGGCGGGCAGCGGGAACAGGCCAGGTCCGCTGGCGGGCAGCGGGAACAGGCAGGGTCCGCTGGCGGGCAGCGGGAACAGGCAGGGTCCGCTGGCGGGCAGCGGGAACAGGAGCCGGCGTGGACGACCTCTCCTGGGTCGCGGGGACAGGAACCGGCGTGGACGACCTCTCCTGGGTCGCGGGGACCGGAACCGGCGTGGACTGCCGACGGGCAGCGGGGACTGGAACCTGGGGTGAGGAGATGCGCTCGGGGGGCGTGTACGCCAAGCCGACGTCCTCGGGGGGCGTGTACGCCAAGCCGACGTCCTCGGGGGGCGTGTACGCCAAGCCGACGTCCTCGGGGGGCGGAGCCACCAAGCCGACGTCCTCGGGGGGCGGAGCCACCAAGCCGACGTCCTCGGGGGGCGGGACCGCCATACTGACGTCATCGGGGGGCGGGACCACCAAGCCGACGTCATCGGGGGGCGGGACCGCCATACTGACGTCATCGGGGGGCGGGACCGCCAAGCCGACGTGGCTTGTACTCCCCCCCAAAAAATACTTGGGGTTGTCATGTGGAGTAGCCGGCAGGATCAAAGGCGGTGGGTCCTCCTCCTCAGGGTCTTGGGTGAGCCTGGCAGAACACACAGACACACAAGCTCCTCGGTTGCTCTCCCTGCGACGGCTCCGCCTCCCTCGAGGCGTCGGGAGCTCGCAGTTGTTATGGAGAGCCAACCGAGGGTTAAGTGAACGCTCGTCGGTGTGTTCTAACCGTCTGCCCACGACTTGTACTACAGGTTGTTCCTCCTCGTAGTATTCAAGCCGGGCAGACATATAGCGCTCAATAGGAGTCTCGTCGCAAAAGCCAGCCAAAGCCGAAAGTGGCTGCGCTTTCTTAGGTCTGCGACGAGACCTCCTTGTCCCCACAGCGCCAGGGGTATTCCTGTCTCTGGCTTGTTCGCACTGAAATACTGGAGAGTCGAACCGGATTAAACCAGCCAACATCTCATTACAGTGTTTGAACTCACCAGAGTCTCGCTCTCTCGCTGTGTCCTTGGGGGGTCTGGTATTATGTAACGTGGCTCGCGCCACGGAGCGAGGAGACGGACACAATCGCTGAGAAGAGCGAGATTTATTAAAGGGAATACCATACTCGTCGTCAGATAGCCAGGCAGGGTCGATAGCAGGAGGGCAGTCCGAGAAACACGCAAAGACAGGCATACCAAGACAGGGAGCACGGGAAACAGGATAAACACAAAAACGGTCGGGTACAGAGAACAGCAATTTGGACAGACACGATCACAAATCAATTCAAACAAAATACCAGACAAAGGACAAGGGAGACTCAGGGGCTTAAATACAAGGAATCTAACGAGGGGCAGGTGATGACAATGACACAGGGGTGTGGTAACAAACGAGAAATCAAAACCAACGAGCAGGGCGGGACAAACAGGCAGGGAACACGGACATGAGGGAACCCAGAGTGACAGCTACGAGAGGGGGCGTTGCCCTACGTGACAGTATTTAATATGTTTCTAATTTTAGCTATATTGTGTAAGTGAAAGAATGCTACCCTAGTTATATTATTAATGTGTATATCGAACGAGAGATCTGAGTCTATTGTGACGCCTAAGTTCTTTTCCTCTGCGCTCGGGGTTATAGTAAAAGAATGTAGATTCAATGTAGAATCTACAATTACATGTTGTGAGAATGTAGATGCTACATTACATATCTTGTCTCTCACTGCCCTAGACCCAAATATTATTAGCTCTGTTTTATCCGGATTTAGTGCTAGAAAGTTACACGCCATGCGGCAGTCCATGATCAACAGTCAGTTTAACTGCATGGCCTGATAGAAACAGTCCATGGTATGAAGGGATTGATGTTAACAAGAGTCCATGACTACTGAAATGTCTGTAGTTCTCAAACAGTACACACGTCTGATGGCCATTTTTGGTGGTGCCATCAATAATACCAATATGGTCATTCCCTAACAGTCCACTCTCTCATAAAGGAGACACAATGTTGTGTTTGTTGTGGTATACACATCCAAGGAGTAGCTGTCTGCATACCGCAATAGCTCACAGGGTATGTGCAGGAAGAAGGGCTCGCAGCTCTTACATAATAACAAGTTGGAGTTCCAGGTATGTCATAAGTAAAGCGTTTTGGTTGTTTCCTCTCTCTCCTAGGCAGCTGGTCATCCCTTGACTGCAGTGCACTCTCATTGTCTTCAGCTCTCCTTGTAGGGACTGATTCGCAGGCTATTGGTTCTGGTTCAAGATCTGGCAATACTACAGGTGCCCTCGCAGGGTGGACAAATGGAAAACCGGACTCATCATTACTTGAGGGTGCAGGTTTAATCGTAGGGATGCTTACTGATGGTGGCAGTTGCTGTGACACTCTACCTGGGTGAGGTGCTTGAGGTTCCACTAATGCCAGCTGTTCAGCAGACTGGTGTTTTGTCTGTGGGTGAACGCCATGCCCATCATTCCCTCTCTCACCTAGATGCTGCAGCTCGAGACTGGGGTAGAGGCAGTATTCATTGTCACTATCACTGTCTTCCCCTGTGCTTCCGACAGCCACTGTGTCCTTTTTTCCTTTTTGTCTTGGTCTCTGTCGCCGTTCTGTGTTTAGTCCCGGTTCAGGCTCTACTGGCAAATGTTCACATGGCATTAGAAGGTTACGATGGAGTACTCTTGACTTTCCCCTACCTTGTTCAGGCTTTACTTCATAAATGGGTATGTCACTTCCCACTCGGCGAATGACAACATGAACACCTTCTTCCCAGTAATTTCGGATCTTACCTGTTCCGCCACGTGGTGTCAGATTTTTAACCAACACTCTGTCTCCAGGTTGCAAGTCTGTGCATCTCACCTTTGTGTCATAATTCCTTTTGTTTCTGTCCATACTTTTCTTTGTTTGTTCCCTCACAATCTGGTAGGCTTCCTGCATACCTTTCTTCCAGTGTTCCACGTATTGTCTTTGGTCAACTTTCCCCTTGTCCATGTCTATTTCAAACAGTGCATCAATAGGCAGTTTGGGAGTTCTTCCAAAGAGCAGAAAGAAGGGAGCAAATCCAGTTGTCTCACATCTAGTGCAGTTGTAAGCATACACAAGCTTGTTGAGTGATTCTTTCCAGTTGGATTTTTGTGATTCTGTCAAAGTCCTTAACATTTGCAGTAATGTTCGATTGAATCTCTCAACCTGTCCATTTCCTTGGGGATGATAAGGACTCGTTCTTGATCCTGCTATGCCACTGTACTTTCTTAACTGCGTGAAGAGTTGGTTCTCAAATTCACCACCTTGGTCATGGTGTATGCGGGAAGGAAAGCCAAACCTCAGAATAAAATCATTGAAAAGGCGGTCAGCCACAGTTTTACCAGACTTAGATGTTGTGGGATAGGCTTGGGCGAACCTAGTAAAATGGTCTATGATAACCAAGATGTATTCATACCCACCCTTACATTTGTCCAAATGAAGGAAATCAATCGAGACAAGTTCAAACGGCTGTGTTGTGACTATGCTCGTAAGTGGTGCTCTTGTTTCTCTACTTGGTTTTTTTTGTTTTAGGCAGGTGCATGCTCTTAGGACATGATGTTCAATGTCTTTCTGCATGTGAGGCCAGAAAAATCTCTAACCAAACTACTAGTGCGGTCAACCCCTTGATGTCCCATCTCATTATGCAACATTTGAAGGACTGTACATTTAAACTCTTTGGGCAGTACCAATTGCTTTCTTTGACCTAGCCTACGGCACAGGAGACCATCCTCATCCACTACTAGCTTATCCTACTCTCTTAGTAGGCGCTTAGTTGCTGGGTCCAACATGCACAGCTGTTTGAGGGAAGGTCTCTCCCCTGACTGAATGTAATCAAGGGTGGTCTCTATTTCACTGTCAGCCCTTTGAGCTTGCCGTAGTTCTGTCTTCGATAATGGTTTAATGGGGGAGGTGCCAATCTCCTCTCCTTCCACGCATCGGGCAGGCAGCGCCATTGCCCATGATATTTCAATTTCAGAGCACTGTTGAGCTTCCACGGCTTGAACTGTTGCACTTACAGACTCTGATGGTAGTTGTTCAGTACATTCCCTTATTATCGCCTCAATGTCTGTTGGCATGCGGGATAAGGAATCGGCATCAATATTTTCCTTCCCTGGCCGATACCTGATTGTAAAATGAAAATCAGCTAACTCAGCAACCCATCTACAGCCAGTAGCATTAAGCTTTGCTGAAGACAACACATAAGTCAATGGGTTATTGTCACTGAACACTAACTGCCCACTTGAGAGCCAAGAACTCTAACTTTCCACTGTGCAAGTGGTAGTTTTTCTCTGAACCAGTCAACGTCCTCAAACCATAAGCAATTACTCTTAGCTTGCCATGTTGTTTTTGATATAGCACCACACCCAACCCGCTATTTGAAGCATCTGTGTGAAGAATGAAGGGTTGAGAAAAATCAGGAAAACCCAAGACAGGTGGTTGAACCAGTCGATTAGGTTCTCTAGAATTTGCTGATGCTCGTCGGTCCATGCTATTGGTTGCTGTGAAGGCACTCCTTGGTTTTTCATACGTCCCCTCTGCCCGCTTCCCTTCTGATTCGGTCTTGTTCCACTGTTTGGTGCTAACTTCAGCAGGTCATAAAGGGGGTTCGCAATGCGTGAAAAGTCCTTAATATACTGGCGGTAATAGCTAAGGAGACCCAAAATTCTCCTCAGTTCGCCCACTGTACTGGGTTTCTTATCTTTCAGGGCAGTGACGGCCACTGTGTCTGCTGGGTCCACCCGACTCCCTTCCGCTGATATAATTCTGCCCAGGTAACGCACCTCACCCCTGAAGAGCTCACATTTTTTAGGTTTGAGCTTCACTCCATGGCTGCGTAAACGACAAAGCACTTTCCTCATGGCTTCCACATGCTCATCAAAAGTTTTAGTGAAAACCAAAACGTCGTCCAGATAAGGCACACAAACCTCGTCCCTCAGCCCTTCAAGACACGTTTCCATGCATCGCTGGAAAGCAGCAGGTGCATTCGTAAGGCCAAAAGGAATCCTAACCCACTCATATAATCCCCAGGGCGTTACAAATGTAGTGAGTGGTCTACTATATTTTGCCATAAACCCTTGGTGATAGGCCTTGCCTTGATCTAACAGAGAAAACCAAGCATTGCCCCCCAGCCCGTCCATTATATCCTGCACTCGTGGGATGGGCTGCCGGTCAGGTTGTGTTTTCCTGTTCAGCTCTCTATAGTCGACACAGAGTCTTAAAGTGCCATCTTTTTTTCTCACACACACAATGGGAGAAGCATATGGAGAGCTAGACTTCTCCACCCAACCTTGGGCTATTAAGTCATGCAGGTATTCTTTCATCTCCTGATAGAGTGGTTTTGGGACAGATACATAAGCACGGGCGACCGGCTCTTGGTCTCTCAGCGTTATGTCTAATTGTAAACTCTGGATGCAGCCAATGTCATTATCACTCTTTGCAAACGACTGACACTCTTCTCGTAACATCTTCTTCACAATGTCTTGCTGGCGTGGATCTAAGTGGCTTATATCCACCGGCGGGTCCCACGGGTCACTAGTACATTCCTCTGAAACTTCCTCGACTATTGGCTGCACCGACGAGACAGTAGCTGTACTGTTTTGTGGGGTGACAGGAAATACTGACTTAACCCTTGTAAAAGAAAAGTATACTTAAGTGTACCTTTAAAAGTATACTAAATACATACTTTTTGTGACGTTCGGGCGCAGCCAAGGACGAGACACAGAATCCTCGGTTTTTAGGACAGACGTCACTTTTAATCGAGACTGAAGTTGCGCAATAGCGCACGAGAAACATACACAAACACTCAACGTGTAGACTTTAGACAACGACGAGCACAGGACACTGCGTGAGCGCACATTAAATAGACAAACCACATTAACCCCAGGTGATTACGAGACGATTCACAGGTGAGACGGATTATCACATGACATAGCTATCACCACGAAATATCCACAGACGCAGACGATGCACGTAGACTACGTAAACACATGCCCAAAAGGGAGGGGCCGGGGTCCTCAACGTGACAGACGCCCCCTCCAAGGGCACTACCCGTCCCGGGGTGCCAACAGGACCGAGTGCCCCGAACCCACGACGATGGGCGGATCCGACGCGCTCAGTCCTGCATCTGGGAGGTGACTGCCCTTGGCGAAGCGTCCATCACGAATCGCCTAGCACACCCTCCCTGGGAAGACGGGGGAAAAGACGTTAAACACATTCAACGGCACATTCACAAACACACAAACAGGCACGCTCACACACAGAGGAATAAACGGGAAAAGGGGATTTGACACACAGACGGGAAAACTCACAAACATTGGGACTGACAAACAGGAAACAGGCACCAGGCTTCGCACCAGGAGGAGCGCGAGTAGAGGAGAGAGATCCGGCGCTGCATTGGGCAGTCCTCCTCCTGCTTTCGCTGCGTTCCCTCCACCGGGTGCAGCGCGGCGGGCTGACGCGCCCGGTGCGGCACGGCGGGCTGACGCGCCCGGTGCCGCGCGGCGGGCTGACGCGCCCGGTGCCGCGCGGCGGGCTGACGCGCCCGGAGCCGCGCGGCGGTCGTACGCGCCCCGTGCAGCGTGGCGGACGGACTCTCCCCTCGGCTGGCCCTCTGGGATGTCCACCTCCGTTTCCTCCGTCTCGCTGCCACGGCTCCATTCCATGGGCTGCTCCGGGCTGCCACCCCGGGAGCAGTCCATGCTCTCTCCTCCTGAGCGATCCGCGGACGGGGTCCATCTCCCCTTCACAGTCCCCGCAGAACACTCAGAGGAGGGTGGACCGTCCTCCTCCTCCGAGCACAGTTCGCTGTCCGTGTACTCAGAGACGCCTGAGTACACGGACAGAGGACGGTCGTCCTCCTCCCCGCCCTCTATGACGGAAGAGGGACCTACGGGCGGAGGGGGATAGTCCTCTTCCTCGGACTCCTCCTCCTCCTCCCCGTAGTCTACGGTGGAAGCGTCGTCGAGCGACGGGGGGTAGTCCGCTCCCTCTCCACCGTAGTCCACGGTGGACGCGTCGTCGAGCGAGGGGGGGTAGTCCACTCCCTCTCCACCGTAGTCCACGGTGGACGCGTCGTCGAACGACGGAGGATAGTCCGCTCCCTCTCCACCGTAGTCCACGGTGGACGCATCATCGAACGACGGAGGGTAGGCGGCTTCCACCTCTTCCTGCTCCTCCCCCTCGCCAGGGGAATCCCCCTCACCGAACTCCTCCTCCGGGGTTGACGCGGTAGCGCTGACGGTGCAGGCGTCTACCCTCTGAGACGAGAGGGCGTGGGGAGGAGACACGTGTCTGTCCAGCCAGCCCCTCACTGCTTCCTGGCGGAACACCACCGCCCATTCGGGGCTGGAGGTCTCCTGAGCCATCTTTAGCAGGGCGGCGCACTGCGGGTCTCGTTCCAGCTGTCCTGGCGTTGGCGCGGCGTCGCGGTGCGGGGGTGTTCCCTCCTCCTCACTGCAGGGAGGGTCCTCCCCGAGCTCGCCCTCTGGTGACGTCCCTGTCTCGCCATAGAGCTCGGGGACGCTGACCCGTATAGGCGAGGGCTCACGGGCAGGCGAGGGATGTCTCTCCCGCCACACCCGTGCAGCCGTCTGGCGATACTCCTCTGCCAGCTCGGGTATGGAGGTCTCCCGAGCTGCGCACAGCAGGTACGCGCACTCCGGGTCCTCCCTGAGCTGCGCCAGTGTCGGCGAAACCCCGCGGCGTGGGGAAGAAGACGAAGAGCGGGGATGCCGCTTGTTAGGCTTCTTGCCCTTCTTGGGCTTGCTTTTGTAGCCCGGCATGATGGGTGTCTCTGGTCGGCTCGTGACGTTCGGGCGCAGCCAAGGACGAGACACAGAATCCTCGGTTTTTAGGACAGACGTCACTTTTAATCGAGACTGAAGTTGCGCAATAGCGCACGAGAAACATACACAAACACTCAACGTGTAGACTTTAGACAACGACGAGCACAGGACACTGCGCGAGCGCACATTAAATAGACAAACCACATTAACCCCAGGTGATTACGAGACGATTCACAGGTGAGACGTATTATCACATGACATAGCTATCACCACGAAATATCCACAGACGCAGACGATGCACGTAGACTACGTAAACACACGCCCAAAAGGGAGGGGCCGGGGTCCTCAACGTGACACTTTTCATATATATACTTTAGTCCATACTTAATGTACTATTTTGGAACACATTATGACAACTTAAGTATATTTAAATTCCAATTAAGTTATGTTTAAATATATATTAAATGTATTAAGTTGTACTTTTTAGTGCTTTTTTCGTACCACTGAAGTTGCACTTAAGTTTAATTAAATATGTCATTTTTAGGTACAATTGTTAATACACTTAAGTACATTTTAAATTATATTTCAATCAGTAAAAAGTTTAATAAAGTGCATACTTTAGTATATTTTATATAAGTACAATTTATAAGGGTCCTTACATAAAATATACTAAAATTATGTATTAAATACAAACAACTCGTATTTAAATTAGATGTAATTACCGTTTATTGGGCTAAACTGGAATAACACATTGCAGTTAAGTTCACTAATGCATATATTGATAAAACACAACTATTCAATCAAATTTTATTTATATAGCGCTTTTTACAACAGTTGTTGTCACAAAGCAGCTTTACAAGTGCCGAGTCCTAGCCCCCAGTGAGCAAGCCAAAGGCGACAGTGGCAAGGAAAAACTCCCTAGTTTTTTTGCATGAGGAAGAAACCTTGAGAGGAACCAAGACTCAGGGGGGGAACCCATCCTCCTATGGCCGACACCGGTCACCATGACAACAACAACAATTTAGACAGAAAGAAGAGAAAGAAAAGGAAAAATATGTAATGTCCATCATGATGTATGCATCCGGTTAGGCAGGAGGTGGCTGGCTCAGGATGGATCGCTGGTCTCCTCATCTCATTATTCCTCAAGCAGGCGGGCAGCCATGTGGAGAAATGAAACAGGGAAAATTAGCTCTGTATGAGGACATATACAGGACAGGTAAAATTATAAACATTTCCGGAGTGTGGCAGCAACTCCGGCATTTAGTTAAATTATTACAGCCTAGCTAAAAAGGCAGAACCAGAAGGTAACATAGGCTTGGGGGCATTCTGAGACAATGGCATCCGTCCACTGCACTGTCAACAAACTTGAGTGACCACGAGCAGTGACAGGACGACAGCACCAGCGCCCCAGTCTACCATAAAACCCTTCGTCTATGAACCCCTGGATCTGTACTTTTATCTAAGGGGGGATATTAATTATCAAACGCTAAACTAAATAAGTGGGTTTTCAACCTAGACTTAAAGATTGTGACTGTGTCGGAGTCCCGGACGCATTTAGGAAGATTATTCCAAAGCTGGGGGGCCTTACAAGAAAAGGCTCTTCCCCCTGCTGTTACCTTATTAATTTTTGGAACTAATAAAAGACCAGCACCCTGTGATCTTAGTGGACGTGGGGGTTTGTAATAGGAAATAAGTTCCTGAAGGTACTCAGGAGCAAGCCCGTGCAATGCTTTATAAGTTAATAAAAGAATTTTAAAGTCAATACGGAATTTAACTGGGAGCCAATGCAGGGCTGATAGGACTGGACTGATATGCTGAAATTTTCTAGTTCTGGTCAGAACCCTGGCTGCGGCATTTTGAACTATTTGAAGTTTATTTAGATTCCTATTTGAACATCCTGACAGTAGTGCATTGCAGTAGTCTAATCTAGAGCTAACAAAGGCGTGCACCAATTTTTCCGCATCATCCTGTGATAATGCATTTCTTAATTTAGCAATGTTACGGAGATGTAGAAAAGCTATCCTAGTAGTATTATCTATGTATTTATCAAATGATAGGTCAGAGTCGAGTATGACGCCTAGGTTTTTGGCTACTGTGCCAGGTGTAATGGGATAGCCTGCGAGATTAAGCATTAGATCTGGAATTTTCTGTTTTGAGGCCTTAGGGCCCAGAAGGAGAACTTCTGTTTTGTCCTCATTAAGTTGGAGGAAGTTTAGAGACATCCAGCATTTAATATCTCTTACACAGGCCTCAATTTTTCTTAAACTGAGTTTGTCATCAGGTTTGGCTGATATGTAAAGTTGAGTGTCATCTGCATAGCAGTGAAAATTGACACCATGTTTGTTTATTACTGTGCCCAGTGGTAGCATATATAATGTAAATAATAGTGGTCCTAGAATGGAGCCTTGCGGGACCCCATATTTAACTTTTGTACATTTGGATGGAATATTATTGAGCTCTACAAACTGATAGCGATTTGTTAAGTAAGAATGAAACCATGAAAGGGCTGTGCCAGAGACTCCAACCCAGCGTTCTAACCTTTCTAGCAAGATCCTATGATCAATTGTGTCGGAAGCTGCACTAAGATCAAGAAGCACTAACAGCGATACATAACCTTGATCTGAAGCAAGGAGGAGGTCATTTGTTACTTTAACTAATGCTGTTTCAGTACTGTGATGGGGCCTAAAACCAGATTGGAACTTTTCAAATATGTGATGCCTATGCAGATATAGGCATAATTGCTGGGCAACAGCTTTTTCTATGATCTTAGATATAAATGATGTGTTTGAAATGGGTCTATAATTAGATAGTACAGTAGGATCAAGATTTGGTTTCTTAATCAGAGGTTTAATAACTGCTAATTTACATGATTTGGGCATGTGACCTATTGTAATGGATGAGTTAACTATAGTTAGAAGAGGTTCAGTTACCGCTGGTAATACCTCTTTTAATAACTTTGATGGAACCGAGTCTAGTGTGCAGGTAGCACAATTTAAGGAAGAAATTATTTTCTCTAATTCTGATTGTGGGAGTGGATGAAAAGCATCAAGTTTTTCTCCCAGTATGCGATTTAAATCGATGTCACCCAAACCAGATGACATACCAGTTGTATTGCTAATAAAAGGATTTATATTTTGTCTAATATTCTCTATTTTATTATCAAAAAAATCTATAAATACATTACTAGTGAGGTTTACTGGAATCTGAGGTTCTGCGCCTGCTTGATTTTTTGTAAGTTTGGAAATAGTATTAAAAAGAAATCTAGGATTGTTTTTATTTTTCTCTATCAGTGAGGCTAGGTATGCTGAGCGTGCTTTAGCGAGTGCCCGTTTGTAGTCAATGATGCTATCCTTCCAGGCACAGTAGAATACTTCCAACTTAGTAGATCGCCATTTACGCTCTAATTTACGTGCTATTTGTTTTAAGTTTCTAGTTTGGTCAGTGTACCACGGAGCGAGTTTTTTAGATCTAGTCTTTTTATATTTGAGTGGAGCTACTATGTCTAGAGCTGATCTGCAGGTATTCTCTATGCAGTTGGTTAGACTATCTAACTCTCCTGGATAGGATGGCGAGTGGGCTAGAGCAGTTAAATCAGGAAGGGCTTCAATAAACTGTGTTGCTGTTAATGAATTTATCGAGCGCTTTATACACTGCCGAGGAGACGGGCGGGTATTTATGTTAAGATGAATCTCAAATTTGACTAAATAGTGATCAGAGATAGCTACGGTTTGCGGGAGTATATTTATATTATCTACGTCAATACCCAACGTTAAGATTAAATCTAGGGTATGATTTTGATAGTGTGTGGGTCCTACAACGTTTTGTGTAATGCCAACAGAGTTCAATATAGAAGTAAAAACCCTTGTCAGTGGATCCTCCGCATTATCAAAATGTATGTTAAAGTCTCCTACCATTATTATTTTGTCACTACTAACTGCTAAATTATTAAACTATTAAACTATTATACTTCTTGGTTGTATTGATACATATGTTTAGTAACATCACAATTTATAGATTTTAGATAAATTTCACTGAAATACAGTTACATTGCAAAATTCTTTCAATTTACTATCAGTGCATTCAATTACAGATAATTATATTTTAAATTTACTTTGTTATATTACAATATAATACATTTTGTTTTCAAATGCTTTAGCTTATTGCTGAATGTAAAAAGCAAACATGCATACTGCATACCACATTTTTAATATGTATTAAATAAGCACTACCATGCTTTAAACATTGCAAATATGTTGATGAATGCACAACTTAAAATTGTGCTCTTTTGTGACTCTGCAATCAATTACAGGTGACAACATCAGGCAGTTCTAGGAAAAAGTAATAACAGGTAGAATCATCCTCTTACAGCAATATCAACTGTTACACCAACATCAAGATACTGAAGTGATGCATATTAACAAAAAAAATTGCATTTGGAAAAAGAAATGTTCCGTTTCAAACTGCATAGTAACCATGTCACAAAAACAATGTGTAAATGTTGAAACAATGTTTAGTAATAATCACCAATAATCAATAATAATACTAAATATAGCCGCAAGCGGCGATTGGCGGGTTCACACACAAATAGGCATTTTGGCCTCAATAGGCAAAAGGAAGCCCAAAACGTCCTTTAGACCTAAAAGTGAAAAGAAGCTATTTGGGTTTGGCCAGTGTGTGCTCTACAGATGTATAGTGTGTGATGACATCTGCATGTGTCAGAAAGGGAGACACAGAAATAGCACATCTGGCTAGGGCTGCATCTATGTGAACAATATAGGAAGGCCTGCATGTGTCTATACATGATTGGGCCTGTATATCACCGACAGAGAGAGACTGAGGGAGCCAGAGACTATGCTTTGTTAATTTACTCTTTACACACCTAGCATGCCTAACATGACTGCCCGTGTATTCAAAACAGAAACAGTTTTTCCCATGTTTTTTTCAAAAAATGTTATTTTGAACCCACTTATCTTTTTTAGAAGAAAAACATTACTAACATTACTACATTTCTACCTGAGCCTGCCAAAAGCCAGTGCTGAGGTATTTTGGATCATGAGGCCATGAGGCCATCCTTTGTCATGCAGCCACTTCTAGGTAGACGGGGGGATGGGTGATAGTGTGAGCTATGTTGATCCATTGACTCAGACGGAGAAGAAAAGACCCTTTCAGAGAAATCTGAACTTTAGCTATTTTGACCAATAATCATGTCACCTTTTGCAGTGAGAAAAAAATCCAAAATTAGTACAAAGGAGGCAGACTTGAGATGTTTTGGAATTATAGTTCAAATAATGTCTGTGTCAGTTTTATAATAAAGAGAAAGATGACTGTAGCCACCTACATGTGGATGAAAATTCATGTCACCACACATTTCACTTACTCTGTTGACTGAGAAGCAAGGATAGCAAAGGTTTCCAGTACACAGCAGGCTTTGGACATGATCCTGGAGGGGCCGTGGGCGGGTGGGGTTCCCTGGTCTTTCTCTGCCTGCCTCTGGCCTCTGGGGCCTTGCTAATAAGTACATTCTGTACATTTATCCTATGTTGCACTTACATAAACACACACACTCACACACACATACATCAGTCATTTGTGCTGTATGTCTTACTTTCTGCTCTTCATTTAGTAGCAGCAGTTGGTGAATCATTTGAGCTGTTTTTTCTGCTCTTCTGTCTTTTCCCTTTTTACTTTCTCTCCCCCTCTTTTCTCTCCTGTCCTGTATGGTTCACCTAACCCCAATTGTTTTTATCACTATTGTTCTGTATTATACAGAATTGTTTTCTTTTGATCCTTACATGAAAACAAAGTTGTCCTCCAAAGGTGAAAGGGTGGAGGTGGGCCAAAAAAAAAAGTTTGAAAAGCCCATATGAAGCAATTTTCAAGCCTAGGGTCACAAACGTCACACACAACACATTGTTAGTTTTCAGAGAGTAGTGAAAATCTGTAGTAGTGATATCTCTTTTGGTAAGATTTCCTAAATTTCCTATTTTTGTTTGCTGGTTATGGCTGTATTTGGAAGAGACACACTGCAAAATCTTGATCTTGATAAGTTAAAATTGCTCAATAATATTATTCTATTTCAAGTAGCTGAGGGTTTTTTGTATACATTTATGTAAAAACATTTTTACCTATTAGCAGTTTTTCAAAAGACAAAACTACTTAAAATAAGGTTTAAAATATCAGAGCCATTTTGACTAATCAATATGCCAAATATATGCCATTATAATTCAAATATTATGTTTGTGTCAATTTCACATTATTTCAACCTTTCACAAATCAAATCTCAAACATATGGTTCTGTAGATGAGAAGACTTCTTGCAAGAGATCTTGCACAGTCTCATATGGCAGCCAAGGAGGTGCAAGCTTTCAGCAGCAACCACCCATACCTGACACACGCCTCATTTACATAACACTGGAGGCAAGTTCAGCTCTTCTCCCCCCTGCTGATTCCTCAGGCAATGAGCACTTTTGCAAATGAATGGATGTTAATTGGAGCCACCAGAGGTGTCAGTTTGGACTAAGGTTCTTTGGACCCTCTTTAGGGACTTCAGGGGGGTGGTTGAAATTTCAGGGACTTCTAGTGTTAAGTAAAATGTAATGTATGAGATTGGTTGTTATCGTAGCACTCAGGAGGAGGATTGAATGCCTTTCAAACTAAGAATTACGAGAACAGGGGGTGTGGCTTGGTCTCAAGATGGAGTAGACGTGTTTCGAGGAAGCTCCTTCTCAGCCTCACATATTTCACCCGATATAACTTTTAAAACTCCTAATTAACATATTTTGAGTGTGTTACCACATTACGAACAAGATGACGAAGCCAAAAGGTAATAAAAAAGAAAAAAGCCCCGTAGATGACACTCTAGACCAGTGATTCTCAACTGATGGGTCGCGACCCAAAAGTGGGTCGAGGACAGCTTGTTAAAAAAAAGTACTCTTCTGATTTTGTACTCGTCTTTTATCTTGAAAAAAGACAGAGGCACATGCCACAGCTCCAGACTGCGACTAAAATGGTCGCAATCGCGACCATAAATATTAATTTGCGAGTAATAAAATTATTTCACTCGCCAGTGGCGACAGGTGATACAAGAGCATTATTTTCTATGGGTGAAGATTTTTTGTCATTGGAAAAATATCCACAATTTTCTTTTGAGGTTGTATTTTAAAAGTTAACCGATATGCTGTAGTTCCCACTCTCATGTTCGCTCTGCCCATTAACAAAAGCGGGAATCACCAGCATGACTCGCAAAGCAGCGGAGCCGAGCTAAAACTTTAGCACTAAGCGTTAGCTTGTTGAAAATAGCGAAGCCAAAATTATTGGATTTTTTCACACAGTCTACATTTCTGTCGGACCATAAGAGGACACACTCCTTTATAACTGTACATAGTTTTAAGTAAATTTTTGTCACGTCTAGCCCAGCCCCCCTCCCTGGTCCCGCCTAGCTCCCCGCTCCTATTCGTTCCTCCCTCTGTTTGTCACGCCCTCATCGTCAGTCTCGTGCACCTGAATCTTGTTTCACCGTCCTGTCCCTGTGTATAAAGATCCCCGAGTGTTTCACTCCTTTGTCGGTCATTCCCTGCACGGTACCCCTCGCCTCTCCTCTGTATCTCCTGGTATAGTCCTGTTCCTCTCGTTTGGTTTCTCCTAGTCTCCATGTGTTGGTTTATCTTTCCCAGTGTCTAGCGCTTGTATTCCTTGTGTATGTTCCCCGTCCTCAGTGTTGTTGATGTTTGTTCTCTCGTTGTCTGTTTGTAGTCTGATACCTTAGCGTTTCTAGTACTCCGTTGCCCCTGTATTTCATTACATCTCATGTGTATTGGTTTGTTAGTTATGTTCTCCTGTGTTCACGTCTCCCGTTTGTCTAGCCTACCCGTCACAGTTGTATCCTTCCCTAGCGTTTATGATTAACTTCCTTGTTGCTTGTTGCGTTGTGTCGCTTGTATTTTAGTTCTCGTTTAGTATTCTCCCCATGTACGTTGTTAAGTAAGGCTTGTATGTTTCTTAGTTCTGTTTTCTCTGGATTCTGGTTGTTATCGTGGTGTTTATTATTTAATAAATTAGCTTGTCTTGCATTTGCGTCACCCCTTTCCCTTGCAACGTTACAGAATGACCGACCATAGTATGACGCAGCAAGAGTCTTTTGCCTCTGGCAGTCCCTTAGTTCCTGAGAAAGAGGACTATTTTTTGTCCAACCTGGATGCCCTGCAGGCATTACTGGTTAAGGACTCGAGGGGAAACTAGTGGCGCATTTCCACTAGGGCCTGCTTGGCACGGTACGGTTCGGTACGGGTCGATTCGCAACGGAACGGTACGGTCGCGTTGTGTTTCCATTACAATGGTGAACCACCCCAATGTGGGTGGAGTCGCTGTTGGCGCGCGGGTTGTAGTGTCGTGACATCATTTGTATACGACCACAACACCGGTCGACGCCCCTTAACACATAGCATTATTGTATCTTATTTATCTTTATCTTCATTATTGTATGTGGTTGCTCTAATTATTGATAAAAATTTGGTATTACTCAAACAGGCTGAACACACCCTGCATAAAAAGCATCAGTCATACAATCAAATGAAATCAAACTTTATTATGAAATATAGATATTTAAAGTACAACATATGTAAATAATATAGTTATAGTTTTAAAAAAGTGCAAAAAGCAAATATATACGTATAGCTTTATATGAAATAAATATTTATAGTACTACAAGCAACATTTTGTGTGCTTTTACTGCCGTCTGTCTCGCATGGTGTTCACAAGTTCGCCAAGCACCCCGAGGAAAGCCCGGTTGAAGGAAACATTTTCCGCCAACTCCGCTCGCCTCGTCAGTGGAAGGGGAATCTTGAACGTAAAAAATAACAAATATTAAACACAAGCATTCCCGTGAAAGCAACAACAATATAGCGTAACTGCACAAAATGTGTAGCACGTCATCGCTGCTCATGCTGTGTTTATGGCTACAGCTAACTAGCAACTAGCAAGGCTAAGAGCTAGCTATTGTACAGTAGTGACTGTGGTGGTAACATTAACTACAAACAGCTCTAAATTCCTGCGTTTACAATAGATGCGTTCATATTACGTTCATATTACATCTTTTACGAGCCTAGTAAAACTGAAATCACAATACACTCACCATTCTCCGTGGCCTCCAGCACCGACATTGTCCGGCACGTTTTCTCTTCCGTTACTGGCTGGCCGGTGACTGTATATGACATCCATTTGCTGGAACCATTTCCAGTCTTTGCGGTTTGCTCCGCTGTGTCCGTTATGGTCCTTCACCGCCCGGTAATCGCGTTAAGCTTTTTTAGCTTGGACCGACCGGCACTGCTGAACGGACCGCTGGTAGCCATGAGTGGCCATTAGCGCGGAAACCTCGCTAAAAACCTTTACATTTCTAGTGGCCCCGTCCAGTTCGCCCTGGATTTTTTTATCGCTGATTATTAACAGAAAGGTTTGTACCTCGGCGTTTGACCAGGGAACAGACTTCGCTCCTTGGGTTTTAAAAATGGCTGAGGAGTCCATAGCATAGCGGAGGAGTCGCTCTCCTGACGCAACCTGTGACGACACTCCCTGGCCAATCAGTGTCATGCTGTTCCTCCACGTCACAGAACTGTACCGCTTCGGAACGGTTAGAACCTCGAGCGAGTCGGTACGAAAAAAGTACCCAAAGGGGCCGGCTCACAGGGTACTGGTACTAATGGAAACACTCTCAAACCGTCGCGAATCGAACCGTACCGCGCCAAGCAGGCCCTAGTGGAAATGCGCCATAGGTCACCCTACCGTCGCTAGCTCATTGCCCTGAGGAATACGATGGGGAGACCGGACCTGCTGACAGCTACATCATGCAGTGTACATTATATATTAGGTTACTAACATGCCCCCCGCCTCCAGAGGACATCTTGGTTTTATTTATGCGCTCTCTGCTGAAAGCCAAGGCACTGGAATGGGCGAACTTGGTACTGTCGAAGCGTATGACTGAAGCACTGACCGTAGAAGGTTTCTGTAGGTATATGCGCTCCAGGTTCGCTGGTGCCACTGTTCAGCCCCCCTCCCATTTGATGGGGGGTCGTGCGACAGGGGTACCCCCCAAGGAATTTCTTGTGGGTGGCTGTACCCACATCCAAGGATCCAAGCCGGCCGACCCCGTCGGTCATGTGAGGGGATTCGTGGACCACCCCGATGACTGCATCCTGGAAGCCACTCCCCGAAGGCCCCCCAAGAATTGTTTGGGGGGACGCAGTGGCCACTCACCCCAGGAGTGGCCAGCTCGGGCCCGTGATGATGTCAGCACGGCGGTCACGCCCCCGGATGATGTCAACCCAGCGGTCACGCCCCCAGACGACGTCGCTCCGGCTGCCACGCCCTCCGATGACGTCGCTCCGGCTGCCACGCCCTCCGATGACGTCGCTCCGGCTGCCACGCCCGCCGATGACGTCGCTCCGGCTGCCACGCCCGCCGATGACGTCGGCTCGGTGGACACGCCCTCCGATGACGTCGCTCCGGCGGACACGCCCTCCGATGACGTTGCTCCGGCGGACACGCCCTCCGATGACGTCGGCTCGGTGGACACGCCCTCCGATGACGACTGCACGGCGACCTCGCCCTCCGATGACGTCTTCACGGCGACGTCGCCTGTTCCCGCTCCCCGCCAGCGGGCCCCGCCTGTTCCCGCTGCCCGCCAGCGGCCCCCGCCTGTCTCCGCTGCCCGCCAGCGGCCCCCGCCTGTCTCCGCTGCCCGCCAGCGGCCCCCGCCTGTCTCCGCTGCCCGCCAGCGGCCCCCGCCTGTCTCCGCTGCCCGCCAGCGGCCCCCGCCTGTCTCCGCTGCCCGCCAGCGGCCCCCGCCTGTCCCCGCTGCCCGCCAGCGGTCCTCGCCTGTTCCCGCTTCCCGCCAGCGGACCCCGCATGTTCCCTCTACCGGCCAACAGGTCCTGCCGGTCCCTGCGGCCCGTCGCCTGGCCTCCCAGGCCCCTGCGGCCCCTCCTCCGGCCTTCCCGGTCTCCGCTGTCCTTCAGCCGGACCTGCCGATACCCCTGGACTCTTCCCCGGCTCCCCTGGACACTCCTCAGTTCGCGCCAGCCCCCACTATTACTGCTTTGCCCACCTGTGGGCCTGGGGCTGGTTCCTTGCAGACCTGTTCGGACTCTAACACTCCGGTTACTCCTGTTTTAGACTTACCTGTGTTCCCCTTGTTGCCCTGTCCCCTTCCTGGCTTCCTTTTGGTCCCTGTCCCTGTGTGTGTTTCTGTCCGCGTCCACATCCGTGGTAGTGTCCTCCATGTCCCTGTTCCTGTCTCTGTTCCCCAAATCATTACCCACTTCGTTCCCGTCCCTGTCTCCACTGTCCTCCGCCTGGTTGACTCTGTATCCCGGTCCTTCCTGGTATCTGGTCCTGCGCCCTTGGCCCCGTCTTGTCCGGTCCCCTTGGTCCCGCCCCCTGTGTCGGCCCCCTGTCCTGTCCCGTCTGGCCCCGTTCCCACGTCACCACCCGTTCCTTGTCCCGGTCCTCCCTTGCGTCCGGTGTCCAGGCCATTGTCTCCGTCCTGCCCCGTGTCTGTTGTCCCTGCCCCGGCCTCGCCTGCTCGTCTCCCTCTGTGTCGTGGTGTCTTTGTCCCCAGCATCTGTCCTGGTTGGCGTGCCCCGGAGTTGCACGCCTTGAGGGGGGGTTCTGTCACGTCTAGCCCCGCCCCCCTCCCTGGTCCCGCCTAGCTCCCCGCTCCTATTCGTTCCTCCCTCTGTTTGTCACGCCCTCATCGTCAGTCTCGTGCACCTGAATCTTGTTTCACCGTCCTGTCCCTGTGTATAAAGATCCCCGAGTGTTTCACTCCTTTGTCGGTCATTCCCTGCACGGTACCCCTCGCCTCTCCTCTATCTCCTGGTATAGTCCTGTTCCTCTCGTTTGGTTTCTCCTAGTCTCCGTGTGTTGGTTTATCTTTCCCAGTGTCTAGCGCTTGTATTCCTTGTGTATGTTCCCCGTCCTCAGTGTTGTTGATGTTTGTTCTCTCGTTGTCTGTTTGTAGTTCGTATACCTTAGCGTTTCTAGTACTCCGTTGCCCCTGTATTTCATTACATCTCATGTGTATTGGTTTGTTAGTTGTTATGTTCTCCTGTGTTCACGTCTCCCGTTTGTCTAGCCTACCCGTCACAGTTGTATCCTTCCCTAGCGTTTATGATTAACTTCCTTGTTGCTTGTTGCGTTGTGTCGCTTGTATTTTAGTTCTCGTTTAGTATTCTCCCCATGTACGTTGTTAAGTAAGGCTTGTATGTTTCTTAGTTCTGTTTTCTCTGGATTCTGGTTGTTATCGTGGTGTTTATTATTTAATAAATTAGCTTGTCTTGCATTTGCATCACCCCTTTCCCTTGCAACGTTACAATTTTAATGGGATCAAAAGTCACTCATACTAGGAAACTTGGTAAAGTTCGTTTCACGTTCGCATATTCGGAATTATTTCGTCAATACCTTTAAGTTAAAAGTGCCAAAATATGCAAATTTCTATTTCTGGCACCCAAGACAAACATCTACAACTTTGTTTACGTCAGGAATATATGTATTTTAAAACATGTTATTTTAAATATACTGCTGTCACCGCTGCAACATCTAAGGCACCGTCTACAAATGACCTTAACACGGACGCAAGTGGAGGTCGTAAAGGCCCCAGAGCACTGTGCACTCCGTTTTTTGCAATAATTTCAATAACTTTTAAACGGTCCATCTAAGACCACCAAAGTAGTTGGATTACATTAAGTTCATCTTTAGTAACAACCTACAACTAAAATATGGGTATTTATACCTTGCACCAATGTGTGGTGGTAAGTTTTTGTCAAATATTTCAATAGCTTTTAAATGGGCCACCATAATTCCACAAAACAAGGTTGTTGATTAGGATGCACTTAATGTACTATAACTTGTTTTATGCTCTTATGATGGACATTTTAAAAGCTATTGAAACATTTGACAAAATGTGCACTTAATATTTATACAACTTGTTTTTATCTTATGAAGAATCATTTAAAAATTATTTAAATCTTTGAAGAAAAACAGAGTGCGCAGTGCTCTGGGGCTTTTACGACCGCCACTTTCGTCCATGTTAAGGTCATTTGTAGACGGTAATAGTAGTACATTTAAAATGAGTACATGAAGCCAACTTAACCACAGTTAGAAGGAAGAGAAAGACAGGCATGTTGGACGACAGAGATCCTAAATAACAGCTGATCTGATGTGAGTGTTGCAATGTTTATTAGTTTGTATATTATTGTGGAGCCTAGAAAAAGTTATTGGTGTCTCATTTTTTCTTTTGGGACCAACTGGCTCCTTGAGTATTTTTTTTGTCTGGAGCCCAGCATGAGAACCATCTTGTTGCCATGGTAACCACCAATTGTTTACCCTTTTAATTTGTTATTCACCGTATTTCGCCACGCCCACATTCAAGTGTATGTTTCTTCCGCCTTTGTGTTAGAACTTCCGGTCAGCTATTTTTGCATTAGTGTACACTACTACATTTTAATGATTTTTTTCATAAAATAGGCATTCTTGTCTATTTACTTCTTTACTTCCTAAAATTACAAAATTAATGCAAGGAAAAGATGTGGCCACTGATTATAAAATAGTTACTTATCTGATCACAAGCACCCGACACGTTTGCTTCATCGGAGCTTCATAACCGAGCCATGTCTCGGCATAAGGGTGATCTGGTGTTGGTTTCCCCTCCACAAAATGATAAGAGCAGACGTATGGACGTTTGGGTGGATATTTTAAATTTAGCGCCTTCAGCCTTATACGCAGGTCCTCTTCTTTGGAAGCCCGGTTACCTCATCAGCTCTGAGGGAGACACACTGCTACACCTTCGTGGTGCGCGGTGTGTTTACAAGCAGCGAGCCGCTAACACTTTTAAAACCGACGTAGTGGAAAACGGGAGACTAGTGGCATGAAGTGTCTGTGCTGTTGTGATTGTACTTTGAGTCTCATTGGTGAGACGCTTCTGTCACACGTTTTGGAATAAACCACATACGAGGTGCAGCAAAGGCACCGCAGACGACTGAGGGAGCTTCAAAACTACTGACACTGTTCTCTTCTTCCTAAAGATGAGCGCAGGTCAGTGGCGTTGTAACGAGTGTTAATAACGGAGTTTATACACTTTTCAGAAAACAACAGTTGCGTACATAACAGAGCTCGTAGTGTGCTCCAAACGTGACAAAGTCCTGAAGCATATCACGCCATATGTTTATATCAAAGTTTGTGCTTGTTTTTTTTTTACTTAATACTTAATTTGTGTCCATTTTACATCCGCCCCGCTAATAATTTACACTCCCCCCCCCTACACTTGGCCACCTCTGCTCTAACTGAACATATTATGCTAGTCATATTGTGTTTGTTGTCGTTTTGCTTGTAATCGGTATCAGCGTATACGTAGCACCGGAAGTTCGAACACAAAGTCAACCAATATGGCCCCGCCCAGTGTTGTCAGGAAAATAGCGTGAATAACCAGAGGTTATAACATTTGTACTGTATAAAACTGGGTCGCGACTTAATGACAATGAGAAAATGTGGGTCCCGGGCTGAGACCAGTTGAGAACCCCTGCTCTAGACGACCAAACAAATTCTGCAGACCTCGAGGTGTCTAATGCTAACGTGAAACCCACGTGCGATCCGGGCCCATCTGCCACCAACGAGGATGTCCTAACAGCTATAAGTAATCTTAGCAGTATGGTCGAAATGCGGCTTGTGGAGATCAACGGATCAATCTCCAGTATCAGAAAGACATTATCTGATATCTGTAAACGAGTGACGACGACAGAGTCCACGGTTATGTTGCATGAAGGACGGATTTCGCCTTTCAGATGTACTGTCGGTATGTTAGTTTCTCAACATAAGTTTGAATCATATTCTGTTTATATTTGTTGCTTGTTGCTTAGATGACATGTATTACGATGGTACAGCTCTAACTCTGCCATATAGCAATTGTTAATATGCTATTTTATTCTTTGTAGTTTTACCCTACTTCCATTCAACCATTAAACAAGAAGAACTGGAATCCTCTTCAGCGTGGTGATTGGGAGAGGAGTTGTTTGTCTGCTGACTTGTGCAGGGCGTATAAGGGTGGCAGAACAGTAAAACGACAACCTCTCAACGGGCTGAGATACATCAGAAGAGGTCAGTGTCATCGCTACAGTAAAGAAGTGATACAGGCACTCCGGTCAGGCTCATATCCCATTATGGAAAAACAGAAGTCTGGCTCCCAAAGCAGTCTCGTCACCCAATCTCGTTGGCCAGCAGCTTCAAAATGCTCTCGTGGCTCTTCTTCCAGTTCAGCTGCCGTTATAGCCTTCGCAGAGGCAGAAGAAGCCAAGGCTAAAGCCAAATATGCAGAAAGAGAAATGCAGATTAAGATGCAAAAGGCACATTTAGACGCAGAGAAAACATGCTTAGATGCGCGACTCGAGGTTCTAAATGCTGAAAAAACTGCCGCCGCTGCGGTTGCAAAAGCCGAAGCATTAGCGACAGCTCTAGTTTGTGACAAAGAGTCCGCCTGTGAATTAAAAGGGGACGCAGGTCGGAGCTCCCATGATTCTGTTCAGCGAACCAAAGATTACATTCAAGAGCAGAACAGACTTCAGGAAGAAATACTGACGGCTCACCAGGTCGTGCTAAATGAAAGTATTTTGCCGCAGCTGCCATACGCACAGGTTTCAGATCCCTTCAGCATGCTCTCCCCCAACGCTGCCTCTGATGTTGAGATACAATTTACAAGTACACACACAGTCAAGACAGAGAAACAATCTACCCATTCAGAGGTGAATGCCATTGAGCCATTGCAACTCATGGGGCATCCAGGCCCCAGTATTCGAAGGCATGATACCTGCTTTAGTTATTCTCGGCCACCAGAGAACGTGAGTCCCCCATCTGGGAACCTGCAATATCCTGGTGTAGGGCCGCCGTCGTGCCCAGCTCCATTATACCCAACTTATCAACAAGTCAAGCCATGCCCGCCATGCCCGCCTTCTCCTATAAAATATTCTCAGACCATCGACAATACTCCGCAGGCTCACTATAGAGACAGTCAGAACATTGCTGACCTCGTTAAGTACATGGCACGCAGAGAAGTAATTGCCACAGGCCTACTGCAGTTTGATGATCGGCCAGAAAATTATAGAGCTTGGAAAGCATCATTCCAAAGCCTCGCTATGAGCCTCAACCTTTCTGCTAAAGAAGAGATAGATCTCTTAGTTAAGTGGCTTGGTACAGAGTCAAGGGAACAAGCTAAGCGAATCAGAGCCGTGCATGTCTACATCCCAGAAAAGGGACTTCAAATGATATGGCAGCGGCTAGACGAATGTTTTGGGGCACCAGAAGTCATTGAGAGTACTCTGTTTAAAAGAGTTGATGGCTTTCCAAGGATTGCAAATAGAGATTGGAACAAGCTGAGAGAATTAGGAGACTTGCTGACAGAACTCCAAGCAGCAAAATCAGAAGGAATGCTTCCAGGCCTAGCATGCTTAGACACTGCACGTGGCGTGTCCAACATTGTTCAGAAACTGCCCTTTAATCTGCAAGAGAGATGGATGATGTTAAGCTACATGTTCAAACAACAACACGGGGTCTCCTTCCCTCCATTCTCTGTGCTTGTAGATTTTATATCAGATCAAGCTAAGATGCGTAACGACCCTAGTTTCTTCCTTCCGCAAGCAGGCTGCAGCAAACCAGACTACCCTAGAACTACAAACAGGGCGCCCATCTCAGTCCACAAGACATACGTCTCTCTAGATAAAACAACAAATAGTGGTATGCAGGACACAAACATCAACCCAGAGAAGCTGTGCCCTATTCATAAGAAGCCACACCCCCTGCAAAAGTGTCGCGCATTCAGAGAGAAGTCTTTAGAAGACAGGAAAGCCTTTCTAAAACAGAATGGTATTTGTTTTAAATGTCTAGCTTCAACAACACATCTAGCGAGGAACTGTGAAAGACTTGTGAAGTGCAGCGAGTGTCACAGCGAAAGGCATCACTCAGCTCTACATGCGGTATCCATTCCTGAATCTGTGAAGGCCCCCACCTTTACTGGAGATCAAGGCGGGGAGATGAGCTGTTCTTCTAGAGAAGAAGCATCAGCCAACTGCACCGAAATCTGCGGAGATAATGTGAGGGGCAAATCATGTTCAAAGATTTCCTTAGTAAACATATTCCCGACCGGCTGCCGAGAAGAAGCGATCAAGGTGTACGCTGTTATTGATGATCAGAGTAATCGTTCTCTCGTAAGAATGTTTTCAATTTAAACAGTCAAAGTTTTCCTTACACCCTAAAAACATGTGCAGGTGTGACAGAGGTGAGCGGCAGGCGAGCCTACGGCTTTCAAGTGAGTTCTATAGATGGAAAAGTCACTCTTCCGCTTCCAACTTTGATTGAATGTAACGAAATCCCTGACAACCGTTCAGAGATCCCCACGCCACAAGCTGCACAACATCACCCACACTTGAAACCTATAGCAAAACAGATACCAGAGCTCGACCATGACGCTCCAATAATGATCCTGCTTGGAAGGGACATGATCAGAATTCATAAGGCCAGAGAACAGATAAATGGACCACACGACGCACCATACGCTGTAAGACTGGACCTTGGTTGGGTCCTGGTTGGCAATGTCTGTCTTGGCAGAGTCCACAAGCCATCTAGTGCTGAGGTCTTCTTCACGAACACTCTAGAGAAGGGAAGATGTTCACTTTTTGAGCCATGTCCTAATACCTACCGGGTGAGAGAGGGTGTCTGTACAGCGAAGACCTCAAGAACCCCTAAAGATGTCCTCGATAAGACCTTATCACAAGGAGAGAGCAAGTGTCATGTCGGAGGTGACATCTTCAAGAGAACAGAGCATGACGAAAAGCCAGAGCATTCGATTGAAGACTTGACCTTCCTTCGCATCATGAAAGAAGGTTTTTACAAAAATGAAGGGAATAGTTGGGTAGCTCCCCTTCCTTTCAAGCTCCAACGACGGCGCCTACCAAACAACAGAGAACAGGCTTTCAACCGCTTTCGTTCTTTACAACGCTCCTTCTTAAAGAGACCGGATATGAAAGAACACTTCTTCGGCTTCATGCAGAAGTTACTGGAGAACAGTCATGCCGAAAGGGCCCCCCCACTCCAAACACAGGAAGAATGTTGGTACCTGCCATTGTTCGGGGTTTACCACCCAAAAAAACCGGGACAGATCAGAGTGGTTTTCGACTCAAGCTGTCAGTGTGAGGGAGTGTCGCTTAACGACGTACTCTTAACTGGACCTGACCTCAATAATAACCTTCTTGGGGTTCTCATGCGTTTTAGGAAAGAGGCAGTGGCTATCACCTCAGATATACAGCAGATGTTCCACTGTTTTATTGTTAGACCACAAGACAGAAATTTTCTCAGGTTCTTCTGGTACGAAGACAACAACGAAAACAAAGATGTCGTAGAGTTCAGAATGAATGTCCATGTCTTCGGGAACAGCCCCTCTCCGGCTGTTGCAATTTATGGCCTCAGACAAGCGGCAAGGGAGAGAGAGGTGGAATATGGAGCAGATGCCAGAGAGTTCGTAGAAAGAGACTTCTACGTTGATGATGGTCTAAAATCACTGCCTACTGCCATAGCTGCCATCGACCTCCTAAAGAGAGTACAAAGCATGCTAGCCTTCTCTAATCTGAGGTTGCATAAGATTACATCAAACTGCAAAGAAGTCATGAGCGCTTTCCCTTCAGAAGACCAGGCAAGCTGTCTGAGAAACCTAGATCTGGGTAGTGACACAGCGCCAGTTCAGCGCACCCTCGGGGTCGCTTGGGATCTTAAGAACGACACATTCACCTTCCAGGTGTCCGGCGACAGCAAACCCTTCACGCGACGTGGAGTCCTCTCCACCGTGAATAGTCTATATGATCCTCTGGGATTTGCAGCACCAGTCATAATCCAAGGTAAAGCTTTTCTTAGAGACCTCACAACACACTCTCAAGACTGGGATGAACCTCTACCTCTCAGTAAACGAGAGCTGTGGGAACGGTGGAGAGACTCCCTGCAAGAGCTCCAAAGTCTACACATCCCCAGAGCCTACACACAGGCCTCTCTCTCTACTTCTCTAAGACGAGAGCTTTGCGTTTTCTCAGATGCTTCTGTCTCGGCGATAGGTGTAGTAGCCTACCTGAGGGTCTTAGACACAGAAGGGAACTACCAGACAGGTTTCATCTTGGGGAAAGCCAGGCTTGCCCCACGTCCTGATTTAACTATACCCAGACTCGAACTCTGTGCTGCGGTGTTAGGTGTGGATGTGGCAGATGTTATAAGAGCTGACATTGACATTGAATTCGATAAGGTCACGTTCTTTACTGATAGCAAAATAGTCCTTGGATACATTAACAATGAAAAACGTCGATTCTATGTATTTGTAAGTAATAGAGTCCAGAGGATTAGAAGGAGCTCTCAGCCATCACAGTGGTGTTATGTGTCCAGCGATCAGAATCCAGCTGATCTAGCAACCAGAGGCGTCCCTGCGGCTGACCTCAAGGAAACTACATGGCTGACAGTCCCTGCATTCTTATCGCAGTCAGACCAAACAACCTGCCACGAGCGTACCTTTGACCTCATCAATCCTGATGACGATTTAGATGTCCGCCCTGAAGTAATGACGTTGGCTACTGTCGCCAAGGATCCCCATCTCGGTGCAGGACGCTTCAGTCGCTTTTCCACCTGGAAGTCATTGATTCGGGGAGTCTCTGGCCTGATGCACATCGCTGCCTCTTTCAGAAAAGACTGCGACACAGATCCAAGAGGCTGTAAGGGTTGGCACCACTGCGCTGTACCCCGTGATGTCAACGAACTTATACGAGCCAAAAACATCATCATCAAGGCAGTACAAGCGGAAGTTTATGCGAAAGAACTTCAGTGCATTAGTAGCGGAGAAAAGCTCCCAAAGGGTAGTCCTCTTCTTAATTTGAGTCCTGTCACGGGAGAAGACGGGTTCTTGAGAGTCGGGGGGCGCATATCTCAAGCATGCATCCCAGATGAGGAGAAAAAAACAATTATAATCCCAGGACGACATCACATCGCGGTTCTGATAGCGAGACATTACCACGAACAATGTCAACACCAGGGGCGACATTTCACTGAGGGTACTGTGCGTGCTGCAGGTTATTGGATTGTGGGGGGTAAAATATGTATATGCTCGCTTATCCACAAGTGTGTTACTTGCCGAAGGCTCAGGGGTGAGACCAAAATACAGAAAATGGCAGGCTTACCTGCGGACAGAGTAAGCATGGGGCCTCCATTTACATATGTAGGAGTTGATGTGTTCGGGCCGTGGACCGTCTCCACTCGCCGCACAAGGGGAGGTCATGCTAATGACAAGAGATGGGCAGTACTATTCACTTGCTTGAGCATAAGGGCAATTCACATCGAGATCATTGAAAGTATGGACACCTCTTCTTTCATAAATGCCATGAGACGTCTCATTGCTCTTCGCGGCCCAGTGAGGCAGATACGGTCGGATCGGGGAACCAACTTTATAGGAGCATGCAGAGAGTTGAACATCTCTTCCAACTTAGATGAGAGCAAATTGTCTAGATTTCTCACAGATCAAGGATGTTCTTGGGTCTTTAACCCACCCCATGCCTCACACATGGGGGGTGCATGGGAGCGGATGATCGGTGTCACCCGAAAAATTCTGGATTCTATGATGTTGCAAACTCGACCCGTGAAGATGACTCATGAAGTTCTAAGCACATTCATGGCTGAGGTGACTGCTATAGTGAATTCCAGGCCTCTGATACCTGTTTCTTCAGATCCTGAGGACCCTTTCGTCTTAACACCTGCAACTCTACTCACACAAAAGACCGGTTCCTGCCCCATTCCCCCAGGTCAGTTTAGTGGGGCTGACCTTTACAGACGCCAGTGGAAACATGTCCAAAGTTTGGCAAACACCTTCTGGGACAGGTGGCAAAAACAATACCTGTGTACACTTCAACCAAGAAGGAAGTGGCGAAACGACGAGAACAACATTACGGAAGGGAGCGTGGTGCTTGTGAAAGACTGTCAGTCGAAGCGAAATGACTGGCCATTAGGCCGCATCAGTAAAGTGTTACCAAGTGAAGATGGGAGAGTTCGCAAAGTAGAAATCAAGGTTGCAGATAAAGAAGGGACTAAACTTTTCTTGAGACCTGTCACGCAAGTAGTGACGCTGCTTCCGGCTGAGTAACGGAAGAACTGATGAGGTTTTTTTGTCATTTAGGTTAACGGTAGTGGTATCCACAGATACCAGGCGGGGAGTGTATTGTCAGTCTATGTATGGGGTGGGTTTGAGACTTCTATTTTGACGAGGTGTAGTTTGAGGTTCATTTTGATGATGTCACCAACTCTGTGTTAGTTCAGGAAGTGCATTGTCAGTATATGAGAAGAGAGTCTCATGTCTGCATGTTGTAATCAATTGCCATCTGTTACATCTCTCGCCTTTCAGATGTACTGTCGGTATGTTAGTTTCTCAACATAAGTTTGAATCATATTCTGTTTATATTTGTTGCTTGTTGCTTAGATGACATGTATTACGATGGTACAGCTCTAACTCTGCCATATAGCAATTGTTAATATGCTATTTTATTCTTTGTAGTTTTACCCTACTTCCATTCAACCATTAAACAAGAAGAACTGGAATCCTCTTCAGCGTGGTGATTGGGAGAGGAGTTGTTTGTCTGCTGACTTGTGCAGGGCGTATAAGGGTGGCAGAACATTAGCCATTCAGTGCTCCCAGCAGCACGCTAAAATGGAAGATATGGAAGCACGCTCGCGCCGCCAGAATATTCGTATTGTGGGCATACAAGAGAAAGCGGAGAATGGTAAGCCGATGGATTTTGTCTGCAAATTGTTGCCTAAACTCCTGGGAAAAGACAACTTTGTTCGGCCGATTGAGGTGGATCGGGCTCACCGGAGCCTGATGCGGGCTAAAGACGGAAAGACTCAATAGACTCAAAAAGCACATAGGTTTTATCATTCATCAGGATCAGACTGACTTTATGCCAGGTAGATATATGTTCTTTAATTTGCGCCGTCTGTTTAATATACTATGTTCAAATCACTCAGAGGAGACGATAATTATCTCGTTAGATGCACAACGTGCATTTGATCAAGTAGAGTGGCCTTATATGATGTACGCTCTCAAACAATTCAGTTTAGGACCCCTATTTACAAAATGGATTGAAATAATTTACTTGCACCCAACTGCTTCTGTCATCACTAACTAGAATATCTCCTGTCCCTTTGCCATTTATCGCGGAACACGTCAGGGCTGCCCACTCTCCCCATTTCTCTTCTCGATCATTGTTGAATCTCTGGCTGCCAGCATTAGACAGAACTCCTTAATACAGGGGTGGGCAATTAATTTTTACAAGGGGCTACATGAGAAACCTGAATTGTGTCAGAGGGCCACACAAACGAAAATGACATCATCGCAGTGGCTCTGCCCACCTCGCGCGAACTTCCACGAATGGCGGAGGCGTTTATACTTGCCGCATCACATTCTGTGCAGTGTTGTCTGAAACGATATGTGTTAGTGTAAAGAAACACCCCTCAAAAACAGGGGAAGGAACATTTGCCTGACCAATTTTAATGTTGCTTTTTGTTTCAGATTTGAAAAGTGCTGGAATTTAAGCTAAATACTTGAAAATGTCTGTCTGACTGAACAGTTTTCTTGTATTACGTTACTTGTAATTCCAGGACAAAACATGAGAGAAAGCGAAGACGTTAAGTTTGGGCGTTTTGAAAATAAACCATCGACAGCATGCGAGGCCCTCGTACACGGGCGGAGTCACCGCGATTACGTCATTTTCGCCGCGCAGACCCTCGCGCCCCGTCAAGTATAAACCAGGCTTAAACCTACCTTTAAATCACTTCTACGGCACTTTCAAGGTCCATTTCAATATTTCCCAGCTGACTCAGGCTCTCTATAAGCTCGGTTTCTGGAACGGAAAACCCTGAGTTTTCGTTAACTCTTGAGTTTACTTACCCGGTTTCGTCACTAAATCCGCTTTCTGGAATTACCCCCCTGTTCAGTCAGCTATTTGTTGTGAATCGAAATACAGTCACAATTTCAAGTACAAATACTTTAGCCTAAATTCCAGCACATTTCAAACCTGGAACACAATGCAACCTTAAAATTCGTCACGTAAATGTTCCGCCGTTCGCGGAGGTTCGCACGCTACGTTCATTCGCAAAAGTATAAATTCTTTCTCGCACAGCTCACACACGCGCACGTACGTCCACACGGAATTAACACAAACGTAGCGATTTCAAAATAAAAGCATCACAGTTGTTTTGCACGCACGACATAGATATTTGTTTCATTTATGATTGGCCTCTCGCGGGCCGGACAGGGACGCACAACGGGCCGGATGTGGCCCGCGGGCCATAGTTTGCCCAGGTCTGCCCTAATATCTCCTATTGAGATGTGTAAAAGTAAACATCATATTTCGCTCTATGCCGACATTCTTCTGTATGTCTCTAACCCACAAACATCACTGCCTCCTCTTCTGACAACGATCAAAAATTTTTCTCAGGTTTTTCTATAAATTAGGACAAGAGCGAATTAATGCCCCTTACCACGGGGGCTGATTTGGCTTATTTGAAATCCACACCATAAGATAGCTTATGATTCCTTTACATATTTAGGCATAACAGTGACAAAAAACCCAGAACATCTCCTCCGACTGAATTGGAAACACAAAATTTTACAACTTAAACAGAATATTGATTACTGGAGGACTCTACCCCTATCCATGGCTGGGAGGATCAATGCCATTAAAATGGTTGTATTACCACGTTTTCTACAACTATTTCAATCTCTTCCTTGTTTTATGAGTGTATCCTACTTCAAACACTTAGACTCTATTATTACTCCTTTTATTTGGGACTATAAAAATGTGAGAATCTCCAAAAAACACTTATGTAAGCCGGGGACGAAGGGCGGGTTCTCCTTACCAGATTTTAAACACTATTACTGGGCTTCCCATTTATTCATTCTGGCGTGGTGGAAAAAGGGCCCACCCTCATTGGAAGCAGGGTTCCCACGGGTCCTTGAAATCCTTGAAAGTTCTGAAAAAATAAGTTCAAGGCCCTGGAAAGTTTTTGAAAACGGGCATAAAAGACAGCTGTCCTTGAAGGTCCTTGAATATTTTAGGGGGTTTGAAATTTTACATGGATAAAGACCGCAATCAAGGAATAATAGGGCACAGTTGGTAAGGAAGTCAATATTTAGAAAAAGATTACTATGAAAAAGATTGTCATGATGTTTTAAATTTCTCATCCTTTTGTTGAAAAATGTGATCTGATGTGATAGTTGTTACAAAGATTTTAAGAAAGTCTGCAAAGTGATTATTTTAGCATTGATTAAATTAATCAAAAATGTAATTTTATATTCCGAGTTGACTGTTTCGATGCCCGTGTTAAAAGTGAATGACTGTAACTTACTTGACTTCAAGTGTAATAACAAGATTATCACTGATGGTATGAGACAAAATATATAATAGATATTCTTTCAAGAAACATCCTAATACAAATTATAAAACCACAATGGCTTGTCAAATGGCCCATATCTTCTAAAGTAAAAGAGACTCATTTCAAAATAATAAATAAGATATATCCTGTAGCCATGTTTCTTGAAAGAAGATTTAACCTTTATGTGGAGTCATGTACCTTTTGTAAGTCAGGAGATCCCAGGAGCATTTGTTTTTTCATGTCAATATTCACAAAGTTTTTGCACGGACACTAGAAACTCGATTAATCTCAAACTTAGCATTCTTTCTTTTGATACCATTTTACCTTATGCAGAAAACTTAAGTTCAGATTTCTGATGCCATAAATGTAGTCGTACTTTTAGCAAAATACCACATTCACTAAGTGGAGTGGTTAAAAGCATTATTTTCTCTTTATGAATAATTAAATTCATATTACTCTTCATTAAGTAGATTAACAAACTTTAGGTGAATGTCACCTTCTCACAGGTGCATTGCTAAATTGCCAGTCATGTTGAGTGTGAGTGAAGTTTTTGTTGAATCAGCGCTTAACGTCATGCACAGAAAATTTCAGGATGCCTGTCTTGAAATGACATTCAGTCTTTTGAATTTGCATTGTATTAACATGTTTTTTTGATAACATATTCAGGGATAACAGTAGGTAAATGCTGCCAGGTGCAGTCCTTGAATTTGAGGAAGTTGGTCCTGGAAAGTCATTTAAAGGTCCTTGAATTTGATGTTAACCAAGGTGTGGGAACCCTGTGGAAGAGTCCAGTCCTGCCTGGTTATCTCTGGAGCATCTGCTCTGGAATAACACATCTCTGACTGCTTTCCTCAATAGTCCTGTTAAAATCAGGAAATCACTTTACTCTAATAGTTTTGTTATAGGCAGCACTATAAGAATCTGGAAGCAGATACAAAAATTTATAAAAGCTCCAGAGGTTTATTTTGACACACCTATATGTGAAAATCACTCTTTTTTGCCAGGTCTCAACGACACTGTTTTTCGTACGTGGAGATCAAAGGGCATCTGTAAGATAGAAAACCTCTATATTAGTGGAACTTTTGTGTCGTTTGCACAGTTATGTTCTGAACATAGTCTTCCTTTGTCAAGTTTTTTCCGATGCTTACAGATTCGGGACTATGTTAGGAAAAATGTACCAAACTTCGGAACCTTAACCAGACACGAAACCCAAGAGGCAATTAACAAATTTGATCCCATCAATCCAAGGGCAGTGTCATATTTTTACAAGATCTTTAACGATACCCCTGTAGATACAACCAGAATAAAGAGAGCGTGGGAGGATGAGATAGGGCAACAGTTATCCGAGGAAGTATGGGAAGAGAGTTTGAAAAGTATACAAGACTGTTCAGTCAATATCAGACACAATCTTATACAGTTCAAAACAATACATAGACTCCATTACTCGAGGGAGAAGCTGAGCACTTTTTTACTAGTGTGTCTCCTATATGTAATCGGTGTAAGGTTACTACTGGCAATCTGATGCACTTTTTGGTCATGTGTTAAGCTCCACTCATTTTGGGAGAGAATTTTTTACTTTTTTTCAACAGTTTTTGGTAAGCAATGGGACCCAGAACCACTCATCGTCATTATTGGTGCCACTAATATACCTTGAGGTCAGCCAATAAATCTGAGAGGATGGCTGTTTTGTTTGGTACAGTGATTGCTAAAAGGTTGATTCTGAAATTCTGGAAGAAGGACTCAGTGCCCACATTTGACCTATGGTTGGGGGAACTAGCAAACACACTGCACCTGCAAAGACTGAGATATTATAATGACGACAGGATAAATAAGTTTGAGAAGATTTGGGACCCTGTGTTAAAATTTCTTTTGCAAAAAACTTAACAATGGACATACCGCTGCCTAATGTTTTGTGTAAACATCATCACTGATGTGCATGGGTAATCTGTGAACCTTTATGTGATGTATTCATTTTTCCTGTTGCCGTGACTGTGTAATTGTCTTATGTTGTGCCGTTGTGTTGTAGGGGTTGGGTTGGAATTTTATTTGATATGTTATATGTGAAAACGTGAATAAAAAATATGTGGGGGGAAAAAATAAAAATAAAAAATAGTATCACAACATGTATGACAGAAGACAAAAAAAAAAGAATTACGGGAACAGTAACACACAGGGGCGTGGCCTGGGGTGGGCTTCCGGGGCTTCAGCCCCAAATGATTATCCAGTAGCCCCGAACCTTTTCGCTCAGCTGTACTATTAATGAGGAGGCCAGTCTTGCTAGTGTTAATGAGGAGGCCAATGCTGCTGTGAGAATAGGAAATCTCTTAACGCCAATCATAGTGCCGCTTTAAGGATAAGGTTCCGCCTTTCAGGAGAAACAGCCAATCAGCTTGCTAGTTTTGCAGGCGCGGAGGAGAGCCCACCCCCACCCCTGTGGGGGAGCGCACATGCGCTCTAGCCATTTTTGGCAGCAGGTTGCAGGTAGCTGACGGTGAAAGAAAATGGATATATGGCGTTTTTTCAAGGAGAAAGGTAACGGTAGTTAACTATGTAAACTGTGATGACATTGTTTGTGGAGCTATCTGATAGCTGGCTAAAAACACACGTCTCCAAATCAAAACACACAGATCAAACCCACTGTGTGCTTAATAAAATGCAGCTTGTCACTAGTCAGCTTCAGAATTAGTTAGCTAACCTAGTTAGATAACCTATCTAGCTAGTTAACCTAGATAGTTTAGGTAGTGAAGGTTTGAGGGGGAAAAAAACCTTATATAGCTAGTTATGTTATAGCTATAGTTATAGTTAGTATGTTCAACATGCCCTGATGTACCTAATAAGCTAATAACCATTTCATTTTCAAATTGTGTTTAATAATTTAGGATTGTAGGACTGTAAGCTATAATGAATGAAAATCCATTTAGCTAACTAGCAGTTAACTAGTTAGCTAGAAGGTGGACGTTGTGGATAGCCAGAATTTAGTACAATACTTTATGATGGTAGTTTAAAGCAGTTTCTTAACCCTAGTCACTGCCCTAAAATTGTTTTTCCACTGGAGCCAACTGATCAGCTAATAAACAATCCTTTATTGAGTTTACACAGCACAGCATATCACCACTTACTTTATCAAATGCTTTTAAAAGAAAACTTTAGAATATGCATAAATGAATGAATGTTGCAAAAAATAATTTACTTTTAATAGTTGAGGGTTAGGGTTTGGTTAGAGTTTGTTCAAATCTCAAGTATTGTGGTGTAATTAATTTTCTAATACAAACAAAGAACTTGAGAGGCGAGAACTGGAGAGGAGAACAGACAACAGGAGAGCAGAGCAGAGCAGAGGACAGGAGAACAGAGACCTGGAGAGGAGAGAATAGGAGAGGAGATGAGAACAACACAGACAACAGGAGAGGAGAGCAGAGGACTAGAGAGGAGAACAGACAACAGCAGAGGAGAGCAGATGACTAGAGAGGAGAGAACAGGAGAGGACAGAGGAGAGAACAGAATAGAACTGGAGAGGAGATGGGAGAAGACAATACAAGCGGTATGGAAAACAATGCCTAATAAACACATTATTAATAAATAAACACACGTGTTTTTATTACGAAGACTAGCAAAATAATGCCAGATGTAGTTTGTTTTAGCACAGTCTTTTGTATTTAAAATATTGTTTCCAGCTTTATTTTAAGCATGCTTTCCTGAATTACTATTTAACAGGGTAGAAAAGAGGGTGGATCTGACACGCCCTTATCGTTAGTGCACACACCTGAGTCTCATTTCACCGTCCCGTCTCTGTGTATATATTCCCCGTGGAGTTTCACTTCCGTGTCGGTCCTTGTGTGTTGTATTGTCGTGAGTACTCCTTGCCCTCGCTCTGCCTTGTCTTTTCCCTTGCGTGTTGTCTCTGCCCGTTAGCACCCTTGTGTTACTCTGTGTTGATTTTGTTTTCTATTCGCTGTTCAGTCTCCTTGTTCTCTATAGTCCCCCTCGGTGTCGGATTTTTGTTATTTTTTAAGTTGCGTCCCTCAGGTTTTGTTTTCTGTCAGGTTTCCCTAAGCTTCTTGTTTAGGTTGCAGCAATCCGTACATGGTTCCGTGGTCCTTTTGTTCGTTTAGTCCTCCTTGATTCTGGTTCTGTCTTTTGGTTTATTGTATTTGGTCTTCGTGTTGAGTTCTGAGTGTGTTTGGTCTCCATGTGTAGTTCAGATTAGTCCTATCTATTGTGGTTCTGTTTACTGTCTAGTTGTTTTGTATTTATGTTATGTATTCTCAAGTGCCTATTAGTTGTGTTTGTCTAGCCTGTGTTTGGTTCCTCCAATAAATCTCCTAAACCTGCGTTTGCGTCACACCCGCCCCCTGAATCGTTACAGTAATGAATCCAGAATAATTCCAAATATTTTGCAGGTTTATTCAACAATAGATGAAATCTAAAATTAGATAACACGTGTACAAGTAATAATAGTGCAAACATTTTGTGCAAGGCTGTGTTCTCTCAACATTTAGTAATAATAAATAATAAAAAACATAAGTAAATAATAGAAAAATAAGGTTCAAAAATAAAATACAAACAAAAGCTCTCTTTTCTGGTAATAGCACAAACTTTTTATAGCTAGAGCTCAGCCTCATAGAAGCAACATAGCCAACATAAAAGCACAAAAACTTGCAGTTTTTTCTAAAAGTTAGGTATACTCTGTAAAATGCTATTTGTCTGTACAACCTAAAAAAAAGACATTAAAAGTATTTAAAGTTGATTAAACACTTGGCCTGGCTGTGCTCATTTTAACTATGTTTATACTTTCGAGACTGACCGTAGCGCGCGACTAAGCACACCTCGCGTCACATTCTTTGCAGTGTTGTCCGTAACGATATGTGGTAGTTATAAAGAAACACCCCTTAAAAACGGGAAGGAACATTTACCTGACCAATTTTAATGTTGCTTTGTGTTTCAGGTTTGAAAAGTGCTGGAATTTAGGCTAAAGTACTTGAAATTGAAACAACTTCGTTTCACTACTGTCTGACTAAACAGTTCTCCTGTATTACGTTGACACGAGAGAACGTGAAGATGTTAAGATTGGGCGTTTTGAAAATAAACAACCATTAAATAATGTGATAAAAAATGCCATGAACAGATTAAAATAAACTGGCTAAAACACGTTTGAAACCAAAACTACTATAACACAACGTGTCGGACAACAACTTGTCGTCAGAATGCTACTCATAATAAAATAATTAAACACTCCCGGCAAAGCAGCAATTTTTGAAAAAAATTAAATAAAACTAAGACGTACCTTCAGTTGATATTGAACACAGACACTTGAACTGGTGCTTCGGTGCTTCAGTCGGGCTCGCCTTTACCTGCGATTCCGTGAATAACTGAACGTAACGTCTCCAGGCACCTGGCGCTCATATTCAAACTAGTGATTCTCGGCATTCATTGGCTGAATAGACCAGGCACCCACGATTCTGTCCAATCACCACACAGAACTGTTTGCTGATCTGTTTCCTGATGGAATGTATGGATGGGTCGATCTCTTCTCTCTCTCTCCCTCTATTCCCCCCTCCGCAAACTTATTGCTATATATTGCAAAGTTTTAACAGGTTATCTTATGGGCCTTTCTGAAAAAAATCTCCTAATGCCTTATATCTTTGCGCCTTCTCAGGAAAAGCCCTTGATTGCCCGGGATTGAGATTGAGGGACCAAATATTTTATATTATTCACTTGCTTGAGCAGAGTGGAGCAGTATTGCGTTCTAGAGGTCTGCGCGGGACTGCTTTTTTAATCCCGCTCCCGCTTGTTTTAGACCTGCTCCCGCCAAAAAATCACTTGTTTTAATCCCGCTCCCGCCCGCACCGGCCAAAAAATCGCTTGTTTTAATCCCGCACCCGCCCACCACATACACATTTCTGTCGCCCCCGCCCGCAATCCTAATATGAATTGAATTAATTAGATTTAGTACTTGAAATTTTCTTATGTATTTATTAAAACAACAATATAGCGATGGATCGCGCTATCCCATTTCTTATCACAGTCCAAACACATCCCGTTAGGTGACGTACACCAACACTTTCTGACATGTATCACAACAAGCCGATTTCCATCTCCATTAATTACAATGGAATATGACTTCCATACATCAGACTTTCCTGTAGTTGGCTTAATTGTGGTGTATTCGCCTGTTTTAATAGAATTTTCCACAGCTGAAACTGGTTGACCGTCTACAGCAGGGGTCGGCAACCGCACGCGTGCCACCATTGGCACACCGAGGCAGTCACTGACACGTGACACGCTGGACCAGCATCAGCAAAAATATATATTTTAATATAAATTATTATATTAATGGATTATACTTTCGCGAGTGACCGTAGCGCGCAACTCCGCACGCACACCTCGCGTGAACGGCGGAGGCGTTTAAACTTGGCGATGGATCGCGATATAATACTTTTTGTGTCGATTTACACCTCCCCCCCTCCTCGGTCAACAATTTAAACTCGCCGCCATAGTGGCACACTCATTGACTGGACATGTTAAAGTTGGCACTCCATGTCTCAAAGGTTGCCGACCCCTGGTCTACAGTCTCTGCCATTTCTGTATCAAAATGACAAAATGACGCACACTTCATGTTCACATGATCAGTTGCTTAGCCAATATTTTGAATTAGTTTATTGCTTACTTACTGAATGATTAGTTGTTTTTTTATTATTATGTAAATTATAATTTTCTAGACAATTTATTAATTTGCGGGATTTTTCTACATGTATATGTGGTCCCGCTCCCGTATCGCCTGGACTAATTCAACTCCCGCTCCCGCCAATAACAATTAAATTCTGTCCCGCGCCGCAAGATATTCTGTCGGGTCCCGCGGGATTACCGCGGGAGTGCAGACCTCTATTGCGTTCTAAACTGGTTGCTTTAAATGTCATTTCAAATAAAAGGCTGTTGTTCAGTACTTAGTGTATGTGATTCAATTTACAGCTGGTTTGGTAGCAGAGTTATTAATGTATATTTAGAGAATTGGAAATGGGAAATTTAACATAATATTTTACTTCAAATCTTAATTCACTATAATTCCAGCTTTGGTCAAATGTAGATGTTAGGCTCCTGTTTTTGGTTAAATATATTTTATTTGATAACATGGAATTTTAATATGCCATGAATTCACAGTAATTTTCCATTTTCAAACAGTAAAGTTACAAAAGGCATTGTTCTGTGTTTTTACACTGAAAACTGCATTTTTACACTGATAACAACTAAATTAAAACTCAAGACCCTTAAAAAAAGATACCATCCTGTTATAAAACAAGAAATTCTTGTAATTTAATTTTATAGACTTTGACTGTATATTTAAAGGAGTTTTCTTTAAAAAAGTCATTTCCTGTATTTTACAGGTATATTCTCTTATTATGAAAAAGACAGAAAAATACTCTATTTATTTACAGTAAATATCTGTTAAAAAATGGTTTTTTTTTACAGTGTAGGAGAAGAAAGACTGTGCAAAAACATACAGGATAGATAATAAGTAATTCTTAAAGAGTATTAATTGTGTAGACCCCATAGCACTAATAATTATTAATATTTCTTTCAATAATTTGGTTCAGTGTGTCATAAAAGGTAAAAGAACTATTTAGAAACAAGTGAATTGTTTACATTATTACACAGTTGCATGAAATCCATTGTTGACATACTGTTTTGCATACTTTATTGAGGAATGGATTTACTGATGGAATATACCTGGTCCATGTCCTTTAGTAAAAGCTCACTATCTTTAGGTCACCAACAGTCATTCTGCAGAATTTGTGCACCCTTTGTTAAATTTTAAATCTGTTGAATAAAAATATATAACTCCATATTATAGTGTTAAACATTATATATCAGGGTATGTATTGTAATATATATATAAATATATATATATAATTAATTCGGCTGAGCCCCGGATCTTTACATACCCAGGCAATGCCCTTGGTAACACACTTGATATACCGAAGTTCACCTCCGACTACGTGACCTCGCCGTATGACTTTGTTCCACGTCGTTTCTGACAACCTTGCATCTTATATATCCTAATGACAACCTGACTTATTTAATTTTAATAAGATAAAATATAAAAAAGACAAATATTACCTAAATATATCTTATTATGTAGCTACGACAAACCTAGAGTGCCCCCCATATCTCTATAATAGAACATCTCATTGACAACTCCTTTATTTTGCTGGCTTATCTTGGTCTGTAGACTGTGTCCTGAAATGCATTTTAGCGTAGGTTCAAAGGTGGGGGAGGGGGGGAGGAGTATTGCCACTAAGATGTTTTTAACATGGTGTTCATTGTATTATACCATTTACACCTCAGATACCTTATTTCATAAATCATTGCGCTACATTACATTATGAACCAAATAGATATTAACTTTACTATATCATATAAGTATACTTGGATGACGTTGATGTAACATCTCAGCACTGCCAGTACTTATTGTTTTGTATATGTGTGTGTGTGACACAAACAGCTACATGAGAACTTTTTATTATATAAAATCCTTATCCAAAAATATTAACATTGCAACAAATACAAGAATTAACAAATACAAAGAAAACATGTCCACTACAAATGTACAAATAAAATAAATAGAATTAAAAAAAAAGATCTGAATAAGCATTTACACTATATTACAACTTGTTACGAGCTGGTCTAGGACAGACCGCAACATAATATGAATCTAACGGCGTTGGGGGTATATCTGGCTTCCCGAGTACATTCTTGTGTGCTTAGATATACTTAAACTCAATAACCAGCGTCAAGTCATTGTCTTTGCGCTTTTTAATGGGTCACATCCGTGCATAATACAACGGAAAACATAAACAGATGATAAAGGTACTTCAACTCAAGAAACAAAGCACCTCACTAATGAAACATATGTGTATATTTAAAAAAGAAACAGACAAACCAACAAACAAACAAAACAAACCACCATCAAATGAATATCAATACAAAAACTCCACCACAATTTATCACTAACATAAATTAATAATCAACCAATACAACCTATATCTTGGATCTCACCCACAGTAGAGCACACAACAAGAGATAACAGTCAGGGACAACAATCAGGTCCACATCGGAAAGCCAGAACCACCAACAAGCAACAAGTCCGAAACAAAGCCCCGCCTCTCTCTTCCTCCTGGGCCATCTTGGATCCTCTTTATAGCTGGTCCCCCCCTAGGGGTAGCCAATCCAAAAACACTCCTTGTTAACCTGCAACAAAACAAAACAACTCCAAGGCATGCATTTAGACAGAGTCGTAACACAACTATTTACAGTTTTATGAATAAAACTACATTTTATTCTATTTATATATATCTATATATTCTTTAAAATATGCTTGCGGTCTACTTTGCTGTACAAGCATCACAGATATAGTCTGTCTCCTGCAGGCTTTTTAATGCAGCTGTAGTTGTACCATCGAATAAAAATGGAGATAATCTCTTAACAAATTGTTACATAGTTTAAACTACTACTTTGTTCTACTAGTTTCAACTAGTATGCCTAAAGGTAAACTTACCAGTTCTCTCAAGGAGCACAGTGGCTATTTCTTTCCTTAGGTTCTCCACACCGTTGACAGTTGTGAAAAACCAAATAGGAAGGTTTTTCAGGATGCATTCAGCAAACTGTAAAAACAAAAACATAATTTATGACTTTATGATTTTTTGTGTTGTGAATGGGAAAATCTAAATTATTCCCTTGGATATGCTGACACCAGAAAGGCATTTTAATGGTATTTTATTAACATGCCTGTATTAGGGCTGGAATCTATAAGCTTACATACGGCAAAACATTCTAACATGAGGTTAAAAAAAGAACATGTACAATTACACTTCATTTTGACATCTCTTACTTTATGTTCAAATTTAGATGCATACTAAGTGGTATTTTTGATTTCCACAAAACCTCTAAAAATCTTAGACTGGTCTGTACGACACCCCAGTAATGCTAAAGTATAAAATATGACTGTTAATGGCTGTGTGTAGAGACTGATCTCCTAGGAAGTTGGTGGGTGATGTGCACTGATCACTGTTGCAGCTGCACGGGGGAAGTATGTCAGATCCCTCTCATCTCTCTCTCCCTTCCTGTTACTCTATCTCTGTCTCTCTCCCTCACCTCTCTCCATCTCTCCCTTTCTCTCCATTATCTCTGCTTCTCTTTATCACAGAAGGACCACGTTTTTTTCTGAAGCAGGTGACATTGCCTGTTTCCAGGTTTTATTGAGTTCTGTCCTCTCTATATTTTAGCTGATTTCACTTATCACATGTCGTGTGTTTCTCTCACTTGTTTTGTTAGTGTTGTGTCACACCTGTGTATAGTTAGCATTGTTAGAGTGCTTGTTTGTCATGTCTGTTGTCTACTGTTTGACGTTCACCAGTCAGAGTGTCTGCTGCATATTGTGTGTTCTCCATGCGAAATATGTAAAAATCATTCAAATGGACCAGCTTGGCTTTGACATCCTTCTTCAACTGACTGAGACACAGTACTTATTTCTTTTTATCATTAATGACTATAACTACACAAGAGAACAGTCTGATTTGAATTAGCGTTTCAAAATGAAACTGACAGCTGTACAGTAATTGACATCTGACTGCATAGATTGTCCTGTAACCCCCAAAATTATATAAATTTAAGTGGAATTCCCTGAATTTTATGGGAACACCTAGCCTTACTCTTGATCTATCTACTTTCATCACAAAGAGCCCACAAGAAGTGCTGTCCATTTGGTGTGGGTGAGGGACTGTGTTGCATGCCCATCTCGACACATTTAGTCCCTTTTGTCTCATGAATGATCTGAAATAAATACTAATTACTAAATGTAAAAGTATAGAAACACTTATTTCCATTGTTACAGAAAGCTACTGTTACCTTCTCACCTCCTGACACCTTTTCAGGTTGCTTCTGCTCTCCCCTAGAGGATCTAAGTAGAGAGCCTTCTTCTCTGATGGGATCACAACCTTTCACATATTATAAATGAGTTTTATTAAATAAAATGAAATATCATATCCACCCACATACAGTATACATACAAGTTAAGGCTGCTAATGTTGTACTAATGGTAAGAGGTCCAAAATATATGAATGAATTAGCCGGAAAGAACCTGTGTATGAATAAGTTATTACCATTAGCAAATAATGTTAGTAAGAACATTATTAGTAAGAAATAAAAAATATTTAAAGTGCTTTAGCAAGTATTACCATCAGTGTCCAGTGGTGGTTCTTATTGATGATCCCAAGAACATATTTGTATCAGTGGATCCAGCTAAAAGTTAAAAGTACTTTAATTGTACTTTCTGAAGAATGTATCAAGCCACTAAAATAAAAAATCAGTTTATTATTGCATAACAAAAAAGTCATTCACTTACTTTCACTTTTGCCCGCTTGCCATTCCAGATGCTTGACATTTCAAATGTGTCAATGGCCAGAGCCTTCTCAAGGGACTGCCTGGTAAAATCCTGAACTATAAGGTGCATGTAGGCATTCATGGCCTGTCAGAAATAAGTCAAGACAAGAAAGTTAACAAATAGTAGCAATGAAAACTTGCAATGAAAAAAAAAGCAATGAAGTTATTATAATTCATCTACCCATGCAACTGCATCTCCATACTTGTGTCTTTATGTAACAAAGTAATTATTACTTACGAGGCAACATAGGCAACAATTTTATAGTTATTTCTTATTATACACCAATATGATAATATGAGATACCAATATGAAATATATGTCTTGAAATTAATGACTGAACAGTAAGCGTGCAATTTCAGTTATGTCAGTCCTGACCAGCATCTTACCTCACTTTCAAACTCCTTATTAGGTGCTGTCTGACATATGTCTGAGAAGATTTTATAAGGCCCTATTTTTGATAGAAGCACATAAACATCCCTTTTCTCAGACCTGTAAAATGTAAAGTTAATTATGCATTTCCATTTGTAGGATTTAACAAATGAAAAGTAAAATAAATAATTCAAATAAATTGCTATGATCATGACAAATTGCCATGAAATATATACACTACATTTTAATATAGATATATACATATACATCTATATACAATTCTATATACATAAATACATTTAGTTTCAGTAAAACTACAAACGTACATTGATCTTTATCAATATTTGCCTCTGTTACTGGTCCACTAATTGTGCCAGCTGAGATTCCAGCTATATTGAGAGATGGCAGGGAGACATACTGGAGAAGCAGCACGGGAGATTGGAGAGACGGCGGAGGTGACTGGAGAGATGGCGGGGATGATGGTAAATTTCACCTTGCTGTTTGAGCCTTTTTGCAGCTTATGAGGAACATGTGGAGTCTCTTCATTATGTTGCCGCAAATGGTCTGTATTAATTTTTGGCAGGGTAAACCCACTGTCACCCACCAAATCTGCACTTTTTCCCTCAAGACATTTGATAATGTATGGGCCCAAGTAGTTTGGCTCCAGCTTGCCTCCTTTTCTTTTCTGGCTTCTAACATTTAATCTCCACACTCTGTCCCCCACACTGAATTTGGGTAGTGGTAACTTTTCCGGTAAATTTTTTTCTGACTTCTCTCAATGTTTTTCTTGGCATTATGAAGAATGTCATTGTTATGTGGGGACACGCGAACGCGCATAAACCACGTGGTCTTATGCGGCGGTACGCGAACGCGCATACACCGCGTAGGGTTGTATTAAACCCAAACGCCAAAACCACAAAACAAAACAAAAAAAACAGACCACCGCCAAAACGTTCGCAGGAAAAGATACAAAAGAAAATGTCTTCGTGTAGGCAGCACGAAGGAAAATAACCAACAGAAAAGAAACGCAGAATAAACTCAACGCGAGGTAAGTAGCCTACAAAACAAAGTAAATGCAAAACCATGAACAGAAGAGACGCGGAAAAATACTCAACGCGAATGAACGATAACAAAAGGAAACAAAAACCGCCGGAGGGAAGAACCGGCTCACCAATACAGAACGGCGAAAAAGGAAACTTCCCAAAACGATCAGAGAGAGTAAACGATAGAAAAATACAGCGGGGGGAAAACTTGATGGACCCAAAAGGGTGCAGAAGTGAGAAAGAAAAGCAACGTGGAGTAAACCAGAAAAAACGTTACCGGCTGACTGTTCTAGAGAAACAAACAACTCAGCAAAGAGACACTGCAGCTAGCCTCCCTAAGAAGGGACCAAAACAGCTGATTGTCAGTTCTGCTGATTGCGTCTATGCGATGTAGACCGCGAACGCCCTCTTGTGGTCATGGGCGGGGCAGTGCTGGGGCCTGCCCTGACAGAGTCCCCCCCCCCCCTAGGCCCGAGACCCCGTGGGCCAAGATCAACGGCCCTCTCGCGACGGAAGGCTCGGATAAGGCCCGGGTGCAGGATACGTGAAGCCGGGACCCAACTGCGCTCCTCCAGCCCGTAACCCTCCCAGTCCACAAGGAACTGCTCACGACCACGGACCCAACGGACATCCAAAAGGCGACGAACCTTATAGGCGGGACCCCCGTCGATGATAAGCGGAGCAGGCGCACAGGACCGGCCGGAGCTTGGACACGTGGAAGACGGGATGGACCCGCATGGAAGGGGGAAGCGCCAGGCGGTAAGCCACAGGATTGATCTGCCGCACCACCTTGAAGGGCCCCAAGTAACGCGGGGCCAGCTTACGCGTACTCCCACGGACGGGTAGGTCCTTAGCGGACAACCAGACCCGCTGGCCAGGACGGAACGAGGGGGCAGGGAGCCTATGCCTGTCGGCCTGACGTCATTGGGCAGCCGAAGCAGACAACAGGGCCCGACGAGCGCTCTTCCAGGCGAGCCGGCACCGCTTCACAAGGGCCCGGGCCCCAGGCACCGCGACCTCGCCCTCCTGGTCAGTGAACATAGGAGGGGGGTACCCGTTGAGTCACTCAAATGGAGACATCCCCAGGGATGAATGCCACAGCGTGTTGTGGGTATACTCAGCCCAAACCAGGCGCTCGGCCCAGGATGACGGACAAGCGGAGGCCAGACAACGCAAGGTCTGTTCTAGGTCTTGGTTTACCCTCTCGGTCTGGCCGTTGGACTGGGGGTGAAAACCCGAGGACAGACTGGCCTTAGCCCCCAGTAACCCGAGAAAGGCCACCCAGAACCGGCTGGTGAACTGGGGTCCCCTGTCTGAGACTACATCGACCGGGAACCCATGAGCCTGCACCACGTGCTCTAAGAACAGACGGGCGGTTTCTTGGGCAGAAGGCAATTTGGGCAAGGCCACGAACTTGGCCGCCTTGGAGAACCGGTCGACTATGACCAGGATGGCGGTGTTTCCCCTGGACGCAGGCAGACCGGTCACAAAGTCCATGGATACATGTGACCAAGGACGTGAAGGCACTGGAAGAGGGTGTAAGAGCCCCAAGGGCTTGGACCTGGGGATCTTGCTGCTGGTGCACACTGTGCATGCCGCCACGAATCCCTCTACATCCTTACCCATACCGGGCCACCAAAACCGTCTATGGATTAGCTCGGTGGTCCGGCGTGACCCGGGATGAGCGGCGAACAACGAGGCGTGCCCCCATTGCATGACCCCATTCCTTTGGCCGGAGGGGACATATAGTCGCCCAGGCAGTCCCCCTCCTGGATCGGGCTCGGCCACGAGTGCCCGTCTGACGGCCGTCTCAATATCCCACTGGATAGGGGCAACGATTTTTGCAGCAGGCAATATAGTACCAGGAACTGTGGGATCAACCCGCGGTTCCCACTGGCGTGATAGGGCGTCAGGCTTGGTGTTCTTGGACCCCGGGCGGTAGGACAAGGTGAAATCGAACCTGCTGAAGAACAGGGACCACCTAGCCTGCCTGGGGTTCAACTGTTTGGCCTGTTGGAGGTAGGCCAGGTTTTTGTGGTCAGTCCACACCAAGAAGGGGTGCCTGGCCCCCTCCAACCAATGCCGCCATTCCTCCAGGGCCGTTTTAACGGCTAGCAACTCCTTGTCCCCAATGTCGTAGTTACGCTCGGCGGGCGTCAGACGGTGCGAGAAGAAGGCACAGGGATGGAGCTTAGGTGGTTCCCCTGTCCTTTGGGACAGCACAGCCCCAACCCCTTCGTCAGAGGCATCAACCTCTACGGTAAACGGGAGTTCGGGGTCGGGTATGGTGAGGACAGGGGCAGCCACAAAGAGTGCTTTGAGGGTGTCGAATGCCTTCTGAGCCTCGTGGGTCCAGGCAAACGGCCCAGGAGACTTCCTGGTTAAAGCGGTGAGAGGAGCGGCTGTTTTACTGTAGTTTTTAATAAAGCGACAATAAAAATTGGCAAACCCTAGGAAGCGTTGTACCTGGCGAAGTGTTGCGGGGACAGGCCACTGAGCCACAGCCTTAGTCTTAGCGGGATCCATGGCCAGCTTATTGTGGGAGACAATAAAGCCAAGGAAGGACACTTCCCTGGCGTGGAACACCGACTTTTCCAGCTTGACGTACAGGTGGTTCTCCAATAACAGTTGAAGAACCCGACGTACGTGTTTATGGTGCTCTTGCTGTGACCGGCTATAAATTAAAATGTCGTCCAGGTAAACATACACGTAGCGGTCTAAGGCCTCACGCAAAACCTCGTTGATAAACCTTTGAAAGACCGCGGGAGCGTTCATGAGCCCGAACGGCATGACCAGGTATTCGTAGTGCCCCGATGGGGTGATGAAAGCGGTCTTCCACTCGTCCCCCTCTCTTACCCGAATAAGGTTGTACGTGCTCCTCAGGTCTAGCTTGGTGAAGACCGTGGCTTTTTGTAGGGACTCTAATGCGGTCGCCATAAGGGGCAATGGGTGACGTTCTTTCACCGTGATCTTATTTAGGCCCCGGTAATCTATGCAAGGCCTTAACCCACCATCTTTCTTCCCAACGAAGAAGAAACCGGCCCCAGCAGGGGAGGTAGAAGGCCGAATGAGACCAGCAGCCAGGGACTCCTGGATGTATTGCTCCATGGCCTTGCGTTCGGGCATAGCGAGGGAAAAGAGCCTACCCCGGGGAGGGCAGGTACCTGGCAGCAGGTCAATAGCAATGTCATATGGCCTGTGTGGTGGAAGAAAACCCACCTGGAGTTTGCTGAACACTTCTTTGAGGTCACAGTACTCTGAAGGAACCCGGCTCAGGTCAATTACTTTGGGCGACCTGTCAGGTGTGCCGGGCCTAGGGGACAGGAGACAGGAGTCTTTGCACATAGGACCCCATCGGCTGACCCTCAGGTTGAGCCAGTCGACCTCAGGGTTGTGGCGCTGCAGCCAGGGAAGGCCAAGGATCAACGGCGTTTTGGGGGCCCTGATGACGTAGAGGGCTAAGCGTTCAGTATGCCCCCCTATAGTCAGAGTTAACGGAATGGTTTGGTTGGCGACCCCTCCTGAGGACAGTGACCTACCGTCCACAGCAGCCACAGCAAGAGGTTTACTCGGCGGGACCAAAGGCACCCCGAGAGACTTGACCAGAGCAGCGTCGATGAAGCTCCCAGCCGCCCCCGAGTCAACGAACGCAAGCTGTCGTTGTCCGGTGGTTCCCCGCCATGACAGGGTTACATGAAGGGTTAAACCGTTTAGGTGGGAAGAACCCAAAGGGCCCGCCGGAGGCCTCCCGTCTACCGGCGGGCCTGCCCTTTTCCCTGTAGGTCAGGGCATGCAGTGCGTTTATGACCCTCCTTGCCGCAATACAGACACCGACCCTCTAGCATGCGTGACTGCCCTTCTTGTGGGTCTAATCGGGCTTGACCTATCTGCATGGGTTGTTCTACGTTTTCCTCCCTGGTCTCACTGCTTACGGCGAAAGAGCCTGCTTTGGCTGTATGTGTGACACCGGCAGTTTGGGATTGGTGCCGCTGTGCGCGCTCTCGTAGCCTGTTGTCCAGTCTGACTGTGAGGTCGATGCACACGTCAACACAGTCTGGGGTTTCGCGAACGGCCAATTCATCCTTCAGGTTGTCATTAAGCCCTTCCTGATATGCAGCCAACAAGGCTGCGGGTCCCCATGTGCTTTCTGCAGCTAGCGTTCTGAATTCCAGGGAATAGTCAGCCACAGACCGCCTGCCTTGTCGTAGCCGTAACAGGCGACCGCCCACTACCCCCCCAGAGGCAGGATGATGGAACGCCTGCCGCATGGCCTCGGAGAAACGCCCATAGGACGCACATAACTCCGGCTGGTTCTCCCACACAGGGGTTGCCCATGACAACGCCTTCCCAGAGAGGAGAGCCATCACGTAGGCTACCTTGGCTCTCTCAGTGGGGAAGCGTGATGGCTGCTGTTCAAAAACAAGTGAACATTGCAACAAAAAACCTCTACACTCCTCCGGGTCTCCGGAATAATGCTTAGGCGCAGGCAGGGTGGGTTCTATCTGAGCACGGGCCACAGGAGGAACGACAGGAACGACGGACTGAGTAGTGGCTTGAGTGGCAGCCTGCAGTGACACGGTTAGGCTCTGTAACTGAGTCAGTATGTGTTGTAATGTTACGTCATGATTGCTCAATACCTGACCCTGCTGCATGACGGCAGCACTCAGATCTGCAACATCTTGTGGTGTGGCTGGGTTCATGTTTTGGCTGAGTTGTACTGTTATGCGGGGACATGCGAACGTGCATAAACCACGTGGTCTTATGCGGCGGTACGCGAACGCGCATACACCGCGTAGGGTTGTATTAAACCCAAACGCCAAAACCACAAAACAAAACAAAAAAAACTGAGACCACCGCCAAAACGTTCGCGGGAAAAGATACAAAAGAAAACGTCTTCGTGTAGGCAGCATGAAGGAAAATAACCAACAGAAAAGAAACGCGGAATAAACTCAACGCGAGGTAAGTAGCCTACAAAACAAAGTAAATGCAAAACCATGAACAGAAGAGACGCGGAAAAATACTTAACGCGAATGAACGATAACAAAAGGAAACAAAAACCGCCGGAGGGAAGAACCGGCTCACCAATATAGAACGGCGAAAAAGGAAACTTCCCAAAACGATCAGAGAGAGTAAACAAGAGAAAAATACAGCGGGGGGAAAACTTGAGATGGACCCAAAAGGACGCAGAAGTGAAACACTTGAAGAAAACAGCTCGAGAGAAGAGAGAAAGAAAAGCAACGTGGAGTAAACCAGAAAAACCATTACCGGCTGACTGCTCTAGAGAAACAAACAACTCAGCGAAGAGACACTGCAGCTAGCCTCCCTAAGAAGGGACCAAAACAGCTGATTGTCATTTCTGCTGATTGCGTCTATGCGATGTAGACCGCGAGCGCCCTCTTGTGGTCATGGGCGGGGCAGTGCTGGGGCCTGCCCTGACAGTCAAGTAATTTTAGGGCACATTCTGTCACCTCTTCAGAGACCGCTAGTTCCTCAACAGTGCTGTTAATCTGTAAAATAGTTTCAAATTTAGTAATTTTGTGATAAAGTGTGATATTTGTTCCTTTTTCTAATATTTTGACTGTCAAAAATGTCAAATAGGTACTCTAACCTTATAGTGTTCGGGGACTGGGATGGGTATCGGGCCTCTCTCCCAAATATTAGAAAGTAGGCAGAGTATTTATTAGTCATGTTTTTTTGTATGAATACCAAACATCACAGCATCTAGATGCTTGTCCCACTCGTTTGTTTTTTTTGTACAAGCTTGCAAAGGGCTCTAATAATAAAATAAAACAAACATAATTAACATTAACATAATGTCCCACAAAGGTTTATGTACAAGATAATATGTGCAAGGAAATGCTTGTACATATTGTGTTTGCTATGTTGGAAAGAAATTAGTTTTAAGGTTATCATAAAAACTAAAGCTAGTAATTTTACAAAAAAATATGAACTTTTAGCCAGTAACAAAGGAACGGTATCAATTTCAATTGATTTACAAAAAATGCACATCGTAGCTCTGTATTACTGCATTCATTCTCTCCACCAAACCATTTGTTTGTTGAGCTAGAAATAACAAAATAAGTTAAAAATGTGGTTTAACAATTTAATTCAGATGTATAAAGTATAAACATCTGATAGCAATAGACAGTGTTTATCTAAATGATTTTTCCATAAACTTTGTATGTCCATATGCATAATGAACACTTACATCATTTACAAACTCCTTCCCTTGGTCAGTCAGCACTCTTTTAGGCGTCTCAAATTGGTAAACAAATTTCAGCAAGCAGTCAGTCACTTCCTTAGCTGATTTGTTTTTGAGTGCATATGCTTGTGGCCATTTGGTCAAATAATCAATTATAACACATGTATGTTGGTTGCCACTATCTGTCACTGAGAGCTTGCCAATAAGGTCCATTCCAATAAGTTCAAATGGCTGCTTCACCTATGGATATAAAACACCAAAACCAAATTGTCAAAATGTATTATTATTATTGTTGTTGTTATTACTTATCTGATCAGATATGAATGTTGTTGATTACTGTCGGTTTTTAAGAACAATATGGGTCACAAAGACACACATACAGAGTTAAACGGTCAACAGTGGGCACTCGACAAACACATGCACGCTTACATAGACAGACGCAGGTGTGATGTGTAACTCTGACGAGACGAATTAACAGGTGAGACGAGGGCAGAATGCCCACAAACAAACATACACACGAGCCCGAGGAAGGGGGCGGGGCTCTTGTGACATAGAATATATACGTTTTAATGTATATGTGTCTGATTACTGTTTACATTCTAATAAGACATACCACAATATGCGTATACTCCACTTCATGCTTGATGGAGGTTTGGCTAGCCTGACATGGAACACACTGTAACACCTTAATTATAATATAGATATTTCAAATGTTAAAATAGGCAGGCAATTACACTGTCCTTTAACATGTTTAAGGACAAAAATTTTTATTCCCTTATCATGCCAGGTTGTAAATTTTGTAAATATTCAACCAACACAGAATATTTACAAAATTTACAACCTGGCATGATAAGGGAATAAAAAATTTTGAACATATTATTAAAAATGGAAACTTTGTCACATTTCAGGAACTTAAATCAAAGTATGGTATAAATAACAGTAGATTTCTTGAATATCAACAATTAAAATCCATCATTCAACAGATTTAACCGCAATCAACTGAATTTAGAAATATCAGCATGGGTAACTGAATTTTAAAATCTAGATACTCCTAAATTATTATCAAAACTGTATAAATTATTGTTAAAATTTGATGATTCAATATCCCTTCCAATAGCCAAATGGGAACGAGATCTATCTATTAATCCAGATCAACATTTTTGGACAGACGTATGCACAAATATTTTAAAAATAAGTAAAAGCCCCAACTTATACAATACAAAGTCCTTCATAGAACACATTATACAGGACAAAGGATGTTCCAAATGGGCCTAGCACAGTCAAACATATGCACCCACTGTACAGGCAATATAATTGATAACTATATACATGCTATATGGGACTGTAAGCCTGTCCAGGAATTCTGGCAGAAGGTATGTGTAGACTTGGTTTAAATGCTACATCCCTACATACATGAACTGGCTATAGAGGCAAACACATCACACATAGTTCTCACTGCCCTATGCATCGCCAAGAAAACAATTCTTATCAATTGGAAAGCAAAAAAGGACCTGCACATTACTCATTACAAAAATGTATTACTTGATCACATCTGTCTGGAGAGAATGTCTGCTTCCTCTAAAGACCAGTTGGAAGAATTTAACTCTCTTTGGTTCCCAATGATCAGTTCCATTAGCTAGTCGGAGTGGTTGGCTGGGGCCACGACTCCCGGGTGGCCGGTTGGTGGCTGGGGGTCGACTCCCGGGGGACTGCTCGTGCCGGCCACTTTCTGAGCTGGGGGGGCCGGGGCTGCCGACCTGGGATGTTTGTGTGTTTGTCCTGGCGGGCGGTGGGGAGGGTCCTTGGATGGCGCTGCCTCTGGGCTCTGGTATGGCTGTGGGTGCTTACATAGGTGTGTTGTATATATGGGACAAGGTGTGTGGGTGTATATGTGTGTGGAGATATATATAAGAGATGAATGTGTGTGGGTGTATACATATGCGAAAGAGAATATGTGTTTAGGTGTATGTGGATGTCCAGACCGGCTGTTTTCTGTGGTGGGGGCGGTGGGGATCTGGGCTTGGATGCGGTGACGGAGGGAGCTGCCTGCCCGGTCTCCCCGGGTCGACCGCTCCCTGCCTCGAGTCGGTGGGGCAGTGAAGCTCGGTGCTCAATGAGGACTATTCCAATCTTCCAGAGGACCATTTCCTCTGGACCTACGCATTACCACCCACCCACCCCCCACACATATACGCACGCACGCACACAGTCCTTGTACATTTAAGATCCTGGGGGCAGGCGTGTAACCAGAGGTTGACGAGGTGGGCCTGCTGCCATGGTTCACCCATCTCCTCACCACTGTCTGTCCCTCAGTTTTTACTGCACCTTAGACATTGAGGGCCTTTGAGGGGACGGTGTGGACAAACGCTGGCCAGTGACCCGGGGCTTTGTCCACGTTGGTCCCAACACCTGTCCCCTCAATTTTAACAGCACCATAGTATCACACACTACTACACATACATATACACCAACACCTACACACAACACAGCACTAGGGGTGGAGGGGTGGGAACGCCTTCCTTCACTCGTTTCCTGCTCCCTGCCGGGGCGGGGGTGGGTCGCAGGCACGGGGCCGGGCTGGTGGCGTCCTGGAAACTACTACCGATCCTTGCTGGTCCAGCCATTTGCCCCCTGCCGCGGAGGGTGTGTTGGTTTGGAGGTATGTGTGTCTCTGTCCTATCTTTTTATACAGGTAGGTGAATGAGTACATGTTGGGGGGAATATATGGGTATGTGTGTATATATTGGGGTGTGGGCACATTTGGGGGTAGGCCCATGTGCGCAAGAGTGTATATGGGTGTGGTCGGATGTGTGGAGGAAGTCATGTTGGGATGAATGTGCATGTAGGTGTATATGTGTGAGGGTCTACATGTGAAGGTGAGTTTGGGGGCGCGTATGTGTATGGGGATGGGTGTGGGTGTGTGCATGGTAGGGGTGTATATAAGGTTTATAGGGGCAAATGCATATATGAGTTGAGTGTATGAGTGAGGACGGCTGGTTCTGGGTCGGGGGCTAGTTGGGCCCGGTCCACTCCCGGCTGCTCCCCTGTGGTTAATGTTCCGCTCCGGAGGGGGGCGCCTTGGGGTTCTGGGGCCCGGCCTGGTGCTCCGGCGTGGGGGCGGTTGTGGTCCGGGGCCTGCCGGGTGGTGGGTGGTTTTCCGGGGCGCGTAGCGCTGGGGCTTTTCTACCGGCCCACGGCGGGGGGGGGGCATCCTGGGGGAGGCTCTGTTTCCTCTGGTTCCCCTGGACCTGCACTCCTTGGCTGTGGGGGCGCTGTCCGGGGTTCTCACTCTCCCGCCTGTGGGGTCATGCAAGGGTCACTGGGAAGTGCTGCCCTGGGGCTCCACAGCTCCTGGGGGGGCCGAGGGCGGGTGGGATTCCCGGGTCTTTCTCTGCCTGCCTCTGGCCTCTGGGGGAATGTTGTCACAGCTTTCTACCCTCGCTGGTAAGTACATTCCGTACATTTATACTATGTTGCACAACTAGGTTACACACACACTCACACATACATCACGTCATTTGTGCTAAATGTCTTTGGTACACTTTCTGCTTTACTTTGCTGTGGTCATTCGAGCTGTTTGGGTTTTTTTTTTTTTTCCTTTATATATAATTATTATTATTTATTTATTTTTCCCCTGCCCTTGTCTTTTCCCTTTTTATTCTTTCTCTCCCCCTCTTTTCTTGGTCCACCTAACCCCAATAATGATCACTTTGCATATTGTTATAATTGTTATAATTGTTATAATTGTCATTTGAACTGTACATAAAAACAAAGTTGTCCTCCAAAGATGGGGGGGGTGGAGGTGGGCCATTTAATAAAAAAATAAAAATAAATAAAAAACACAAAATTTACAACCAGCAGACAACCCAACAGGGGCAAAGGCAAAAGCATAAACAAAAAGTACAAAAAGCAGTCGAAACCAAATTCTCAAGATGATGTAGTCTGGAGTCTGGAGTGGAGTCTGGAGCGGAGTCTTGCACACAGAACAGACAGCAAACACTACATACAAACACTTTCATATGACACATCACACTGCTGTGTCTGACACACTCATACTGATGCAACACACAATTAACACACCGCCGCTATGTCACTATGTGTTACTGCAGTGCTGAAAATGATCCACCATAGTTCTATCCTCAGCATGGAAGGACAGAGTAAAAGGGGGCTAAGAAAGTATGCAGAGAGATTACACACTATAGTCTGTAATTGTATAACTAGAAAGTGCTCCAATATGGTCTGTGTAGCTGATAAAATGGACAATGTCTGTAAATGTAACAGGTGTACTTGATTTATTGTCCAGTCTTAATGGAAGGTAACTTGATGTGTTTTGGTAAGCAGCTGTCATTGTGTTGAACGTCATAGTATTCTAGAATGATGTTATTAAAATAAACAAATCTATAATTACCCATGTGTCGATATCTGAAGACATGCCAGGCCAATAAAACCTCCTGGATATGGCATCTCTGGTCTTTCTTTGCCCACAGTGGGCTCCAAAACTGCTGGCATGAAATTCTCTAAAAATACTGTTTGTGTGACGGGCAGGGTGAGCGACTAAAAAGGAAGCGATCACGCCAAGTCTCAGGGAAAAAGGATGGTTTAATTGAAAGTGCGCAAACCAAAAACCCGTGACATAGTTCCAGATTAAGGATATAATGACCAGCGGTCAACTGGTACAAAGACAAGACATATATAGGCAAACAAACGACCCTCAGGTGAGACGGATCACGGGCTCCGCCCACCTGAGGGACGCACACGACATAACAAAACAACAACAACAGCCGCTGTGGACGGAGGCGACCGGTAGTGCCGCCCATCGTGACAGACTCCCCCACCAAGCAGCACTCCCCTCCACTGGGTGTGTGGCACACAGCGGCTGCACACAAAACACGAAGGGGCAGGAAGGCAGGGACAGGCAGGGACACACCCCCTGCAGTCCAGGAGCTGAAACACAAAACACAAACATTATTTAGCTCACCTCCCTGGGCGGGACCCTGGACCGACTGGGCCGTCAACAACACATAACCACGCCCCGGTCGGTGACAGGGCCCTCACGCCCTAACCAGCCTTCAGCCGGTGAGCCCCACAGGTGTGAGGACGAGGAGCTACGGCTCCTTTATCGTCCCTAGTGTATGGGAGTGTGGTTGTGTGTGTGTGTGTGTGGGTCACCTCTCCAAGGCATGGCTACTTCACCTCCTGGATCTACCTCCTCCCAGAGCTGACCCCTGCCCAGGGTTCCCACAGGTCCTTGAAATCCTTGAAAGTTTGTGAATCTGAAAAAATAAGTTCAAGGCCCTGGAAAGTTTTTGAAAACAGGCATAAAAGACAGCCGTCCTTGAAGGTCCTTGAATATTTTGGGGGGTTTGAAATTTCATATGGATGAAGACCGCAGTCAAAGAATAATAGGGCAAAGTTGGTAGGAAGTCAATATTTACAAAAGATTGCTATGAAAAAATTGTCATAATGTTTTAATGTTTTCTCATCCTTTGTTGAAAAATATGATCTGATATGATAGTTATTATAAAGATTTTAAGAAAGTCTGCAAAGTGATTCCTTTAGCATTAATTCAATTAATCAAAAATGTAATTTTATATTCAGAGTTGAATGAATGAGATTCTTTAAAGAAACATCCACAATGGCTTGTCAAATGGCCCATATCTTCTAAAGTAAAAGAGACTCATTTCAAAATAATAAATAAGATATATCCTGTAGCCATGTTTCTTGAAAGAAGATTTAAACTTGATGTGGATTCATGTGCCTTTTGTAAGTCAGAAGATAAATTCCAGGAGCATTAGTTTTTTCATGTCAATATTCACAAAGTTTTTGCATGGACACTAGAAACTCAATTAATCTCAAACTTAACATTCTTTCTTTTGATACCATTTTACTTTATGCGGAAAACTTAAGTTCAGATTTCTCTGATGCCATAAATGTAGTCGTACTTTTAGCAAAATACCACATTCACTACAGTAAGTGGAGTGGTTAAAAGCCTTCTTTTCTCTTTATGATTGAATTAATTAAGAATCATTATGCATATGTGTATTATTGTTATTATTATTTGTCTACTGTCAAGGTGTCAGCACAAGTTCATTTAAAATGATATTGATTCTACAGGGCCTATGCTGACTTACTTTGCAAAATTTTGGTCATTCTCCTGTAGAGAAATTTGTTTGTTTGTTCAGCACCAAAAGCTAGTGTTTCCTGTATGTAGTTAACGTATGTGTAGCCGCTTTACGTGAATGTCACCTTCTCACAGGTACACTGCTTAATTGCCAGACATGTTGTGTGTGAATTAAGTTTTCGTTTAATCAGTGCTTAACGTCATGCACAGAACATTTCAGGATGCATGGCTTGAAATGGCATTCAGTCTTTTGAATTTGCATTGAATTAACATTGTTTTTTGACAACATATTCAGGGGTAACAGTAGGTAAATGGTGCCAGGTGCAGTCCTTGAACTTGAGGAAGTTGGTCCTGGAAAGTCATTGAAAGGTCCTTGAATTTGATGTTAACCGAGATGTGGGAACCCTGCCTGCCTTCTGCTAGGGGTCACCCCAGCCTCCTGGGGAGTCAACCCCTCCCGGGGCCCCTCATCGCAAGGTGGACTCCTCCACCCAACCCAGGAGCGCCAGAGACCGAGGCCCAGAGCACCCCCCGTCGCGGGCTGGAAAGCAGCCCCAAGGGCCTCCTGGTCACCCCAGGCAGGAGGGAGGATCTCCCTCTTCAGCAGGAGCTTCTCAGACCGGAGCCCCGTGGTCCCCAAACATCCGGGGGCCCCAGCCCTCTAGGGAGGGGCTCTTTATGACCGGGCTCCGGTCACCCCATGACATAAGGGGGCTCATGCCAAGGTGGAGACCCCCACAAGGTCCAGGAACACCGCCAGGGAGAAGCACCTGCACAGAAAACACACTCTCTCACACACACACACACACCCAACCACACACCAACACAAAACACAAACGCGCCTCAGACGCCCTCCGTGCCATACCCAGTGGCACGGGACCACAACCTGTCCCCCCCCAAAACACACATTTAGGGGGAGGAGCATGTGTGGAATTACACGCAACATTTGACGTACATGCGAGGACAAAACACACACGCAAATATTAGACAAATAAACAAAAACGGTGTACAAACAAACAGATGGGACCCACAAATGCGCGCTCTACATATACACACATAGTGATGCGCTGCTCATGTTCGCAGTCGCTCCCCACATGAAACACAAGACAAAACGGGGAGCGGGGCGATGGTGAGGAGTGGCATGCGCGTCACACATAAAACATTCAACATGAAACACAACGAGCACGCACACTGATCCACACGTCCGTCAGCATGTACACACACTTTACCTCTCACAAAACATAGAGTCTTCCCAGGGAAGACACCCTGGAACTCTTCAAAACAAACAGACAACAGACACGAAGAGTTGTTCCCAGGAAGACAGCCCTGGTCCTCGCCGTGCCACAAACACAACACAAAAGCACGGCGGAACTCTTCACAAAACATCACGCAGACAAGCACTTGCCACGAGACATGACCACGAACGAAGGAGAAAGAAAAAGAGACTGGCGGCTTCCGAAAGCGGCTGGTCATTCTGTGATGGGCGGGGTGAGCAACTAAAAAGGAAGCGATCACGCCAAGTCTCAGGGAAAAAGGATGGTTTAATTGAAAGTGCGCAAACCAAAAACCCGTGCAATAGATCCAAATCAAGGATATAATGACCAGCGGTCAACTGGTACAAAGACAAGACATATATAGGCAAACAAGCGACCCTCAGGTGAGATGGATCATGGGCTCCGCCCACCTGAGGGACGCACACGACGTAACAAAACAACAACAACAACAGCCGCTGTGGACGGAGGCAACCGGTAGGGGGCCGCCTCACCGTGACAGTTTGCACCTTCAATGCCACAAACAACTTTTGTGATGACATTTCACCTCCTGCATGTAGACCGAAAAATTATGGAACAGCATGCAATTAAAAAGTGCAAGTCATCTTACCTTCGATGTCGTACGTTTGTGCCTTCTTTCTAAAATAGTTTTTTTTCAAATTTTGTGAAGCCAACAGGATATATGCTGTTGGATTTGTATGCGACTATCTGTTTATAAAAATCGGGATCCATCTCTAATATACAATATAAAAATTACAATCGACTGAAAATGAAGAAAAGGAAAGAAGCGTAAATAACAAATCGATGAACGTTAGGGCTTTTACAGCAGTGCAAATTACAGCCTGTTGCGCACATCACATCTTCCTCACACATAATATGTCATAAAAATGACACTTTTGTGGGTTTTTTCCTGAATAATAATTTGCGTTATTACTGTTTTGACATGCGGTCAATAGATATATCAATGATTTACGAGGACGAGAATTAATTAATGAATTACGAGAATTTTATGGTATGGCCTACACATCCAGATGAGTCACCAAAACAAAAGAGATGTCAGTCAGACACTCCAAACCTGAGATCATGAGGGGGGTAGGATTTCGGCAGGCATTGTGACAACTCGGTCTCATTCCCCATGCGTATGAAATCGTACGCAAAACTATGCACTGAAATGCGTACTCATGTGTACGCAGAGAGCTGCGTACAGATGTTACGCCGCTATCAAATACATGTAAATACTCGCCGATTCCCGACAAAAACATTCCCTAGGCTATAGTAGGTGTCCAAACTGATCGTAGTCTTTACTCTGTAAAGTATATTAAAGCAAACGCTAAAAAAGATTAAACATTTGAGGTTTTGCGAGTAGAGAGAGAGAGAGAGACGCATTCAGAGCCGGCCTTGACCAATGTGGAGCCCTAGGCGAGATTTTGGTTGGTGCCCCCTGCATCATCAATCATTGGGTTGATTGTGTCACTATTAAAGAAACAAATAAAAAGCAAATGACTTAAATATTACCATATAACAAGCAATAAATATAAAGGTGTTGCACAAAAAATATTTTAAAACTATTTTACATAACGATTCTAATTGGATAATATGATTGGTTGATAAAACTGCCAATCTATAATAAAAGCTCTCAATGTAAAAGGCAAGCGTATGCGACAGATAAATAGAAGTTCCTGGGGGAGGGCCTGTCTCTCTTTTACCTAGAAACAACAGTGTGAAATATTCTGATTGGTTGATTTTTTATTTCAGCACTAAGTTTTTTTTTCCAGCACAAGTACAAAAAGTGGATTTGAAAGCCGATTTATAGGAAAAATACAAATTATTGGTGAAGCGTTATTAACATATATTACATATAATAAATTATTACCTGTTTTTTGCCGCCTTTCTTCCTCCACTTTTCTCCTTTTTCTACCCTGGGCACCAGAGGACTTCTGCCTTTTTGACATCTTTACGAGGAGATGTCACTCACTCTGTGTTGTCTTTTTCCCCACAGAGAAACAGTAACGAGGTGCGCAGAGCGCGCGCGGGAGGGCGGGTTGGCGCGTGGGTGAGAGGTGTCGTGTGTTGTTATTATAAGAATTATTAATTTGACTAATATGAAAAAATGAAATTATGATTATGTGGACTTTGCTTGTTTTCACATTTATTAATTGTTCATTTGTAAAAAAAAAAAAAAAAAACATGCACGCGAGCGCCCCCCTGGACAGACAGCGCCCCTAGCATTTGCCTATGTCGCCTAATGGAAGGGCCGGCCCTGGACGCATTTCCTGAGCGAATGCCCGTGGTCAGAATTCTTCAATAAAAAGACCAACATAATCGCTTTATTTATTTTTTTATGTATTTAAAAAATTTTTCTTATTTTCTATTAGTGCTTTTTATGTTTGTTCTTAAACTGCTGCTTGATCAAAACAATTGATGTTACGCCGCTATCAAATACATGTAAATACTCGCCGATTATCGACAAAAATGATCCCTAGGCTATATGTAGGTGTCCAAACTGATCGTAGTATCTACTCTGTACAGTATATTAAAGCAAACGCTAAAAAATATTAGACATTTGACGTTTTGCGAGTTGAGAGAGAGAGAGAGAGAGACGCATTTCCTGAGCGAATGCCCTTGGTCATAATTCTTCATTAAAAAGACCAACATAATCGCTTTATTATTTGTATTTTAAAATGTTCTTATCTTCTATTAGTGCTTTTTATGTTTAGGTTTGTTCTTAAACTGCTGCTTGGTCAAAACAATTGTTAAAATTGGTCGTGCCAATACGTCACCCTTGGGGTCTGGCTGGGGGTGGTGGACCCATTGCAATTTTTGTTAAAATAATCAGCAGATTTAGCCCAATTGCAAGTAAAATAAACAATACATATGTTAAATTAGTTTTCTCTCATTTATTTATTAGTTACTTTTTTATTAAAATGTAACACAATAAGGAAATGAATCATAAAACATGCTGGCTGACAGGCGGGTCCTATGGCTAGCTGCTCACGGGCTGGTGCTAACGGAGCTGGCTGCTGCTCATCCTCCTTTTCATTATCACTATCAGACTCTGATATTTCAGAAATGTGATCCTGAAATTTCTTCTTCTGAATCACCATCAAAATCCTCTGTCACTTCCAATATCAGCTGTAAGGCAGTCTGAACTGAGAATAGCTTTGCCATCTTTTATAGCATTTTTAGCATTTATAGCATCATGTCCCCATGATTGGGTGAAACACACACACACACACACACACACACACACACAAACACACAGGTCCAGAGTGGAGGGAGGGATAATGAGGGCTGAGAGAAAAGATGCTTCTTTCAGATCTCACCCCTTTGTCTCTATAGAGATTCTTCGTCTGCTGTCTGACAATATGCAATCAACCCCTGATGTGGCAACCATCAAAAGTGTTGATGGTTGCCCACATTTGCATGCCAAACACCTCTGTCCTTTGTTTGTATAGCCTTTAAAGTCATACTGACGACTATCAACTACCCAACCCAATGTTTATTGCCCACTTTGACTAGCCCAGGGACCAAGTGGACCCTGTATGTAATACACATGTGAAGGGGGGTGTACGGGAGGGGGGGTCTGGGGGGGGGGTCATTAAAAATATTTTCTGATTTATGTTGCTCACGGAAAATGAGCCAAGGACCAATGAATCTCAGTTTGAGAAAAAAAAAATTGTATAATTTTTTTAAGCTGATTTTTAAAAAATGAGTCCCACAGACCCTTGAACCATGTAAGGGTTAAGTGAATTGAGAGAGAGAGAGAGAGAGAGAGAGAGATATGTTTCATAGTTTAGGGATTGTTATGGTTGTCTTTGGCTACTTTTTCCTGTGTGGAGACAAACGTAATTTTCACCTAAACATATTCCTCCTTTTATTCTCTGTTTCTGGTTATGAACTGATTAGTATCCAAGCTTAAATAATGATGGGTTATACAGCTTCAGAAGTGATGTGCAGGGTTTAACAAAGGAATTTACATTTATTCATCCTTGTTCATTTTTTTAACCTCACTTGTAACAGGAATTCACTCATAAGACCACGTAAGAAAACATCATGTATTTAGTTAACGAGAAACAAATACTCTTACTGTGAAGTTCTGCTCACATTGGTAAGGTTGCTATCCAATTTGAGCGCGATTGCGACCATCAATAACAAGGTTTTGAAGCAGATTGTTTAAGGGAGGGTCAAAGTTAGGGCCCTACATTTCATACAGCCTGAAGTGAAAGTGAGCGCCTCCCAGCTGTCTGACTATGTGCACTTCCGCCCGAGCCACTGGACAGACAGTGTTGCCTGTGGCTGCAAATAAACTGCGCATACCCAAAGCTGCCGCCGACGGGGATGTAAATATAAATGCTTTAGTCTTCAGTGAGACACGAAAAGAAATCACTGCATTTAACTCACACAGTCTCAGTCATTCTTCACCTCATTCACCACGTAGCCGGTCACTCGACTCGTCCACAGTGCATCTCTGTGAAAGCTAAACATCTAGCTTAAACATTTAGCTAACTCTCCACAGTATGAGCGTCTGTGAAAGCTTAACATCTAGCTAACTTGCTCATCATGTCTCACTCTAAACTCTATTCTCAAAAATGCAGGAAAGAGTAGGAATCAAATCCTGAATTTAAAGGCTGGCTGAAGCCGTGTATTGGAGATAATATGGAGATTTCTATGCCAACTAGTTCCTGCTAACTGCTACTCATATACTAACATTTAACAGCACAGCAAAAAAACTATTTATGTAATTTACGTAATTTTTATACAAAGCATTAAAGTGATGTAGTTCTTTTGAGAAGTGACTGCCTATTTCAAAGGCAACAGATGTTCATTTGTAGTTCTAACATATTTAGGGTGTTTTTACTCACTTTTTTCTCTCCCAATGTTATTCCTTTACAGTTTCAGGGTTGCCAACACGCATTTGACCGTTTTCACACGCTCTCACGCCACACTTGCAATATCTCACACCGAAAAAAAATATCTAGTTTATTTACCTCTGATCCACACCTATTCAATGAGTTACTAGTTCGCTCTGGCGCCAACCACCGGCGATCGATAGATCGCGATATGATACATAATTCAACAACTTACGTTCGCCACCCCCCGTCAACAATTTACACTCGCCACCTCCTCCGGGTTCAAATCTCACGTAAAGCGATCTTCAAAAGTTGGCAACCCTGCAGCTTCAAAAATATGTATTATGCAAATTAGGTGATGATGTCATTTAGCGACTTCTAGCTACTTTTAGGACAACCAATAGCGACTTTCCTTACTGAGGAGTTGGCAACAGTGGACACAGAATCACAGCGCTCTTTCCCTCCACACGGTGAGTGTCTAAGCAGTCCGGTGCTTAAACTTGCTTAGTAAACTAGCTTAGATTAGCTAGCATGCCTTTAATTAACTTGAGATTTGATTAGTATCACAATTTCTATAAAGTTATGTCGCCCTCAAAATAAGTGCACCATGTAGAAGTTTACTTTTCACATGCTAAGTGTGTGTTTCGGTGTTTAACAGGTGAAAATGTTATTTGCTAGATAGCATTAGAGCTGGCCTAATTAGAGCATGTGCCTCTAATTATGTATACCTAAATAATACACAGGTCTAGACTAACATTACTCAAACTATGTCCATTAATGAATGATGTAGAAATGACATTTCAGCTAGAGCTGATTGATATCTTTTAAGAGCCACTCGTCTGTCTGTCTATCTATCCATCCATCCATTTGTGTGTCTATCTTGTTTGTCTGTTTATAATCTGATTATAGATAATCAATTTGTCTATCTATATATCTATCTGTCTATCTCTCTATCTACTTACCTACCTACCTCTCTGTCGTTCTACATTTGGCTTTCTTTCTGGCTGTCCATCTGTCTGTCTGACTGCTTGGATACCATGCCAGGTTCAACCCAAAAGACCTGCCAGTCATGCAAGGCACAAATCAATGTTGAATAGAAGAAACACCTCAAAGCTGATAAATTCCACAAATCTTCTAGTAAGTTAACTAATAATAACTACTCACATGGACTGTTCACATACATGGATTTTGTAATACTTATTGTTAACTTACAGCTCCACAAGTTTAACATTTTGGGTTATTACCCCCTTCTTCTACTTGGGAGGAGGAAGACGAGCCAGGCCACACATTTTGGTTCAGATGTTTTTTGTCCTCACCTTAGTGTTCTGTCTTTGAGATTACAATATTTGTAGCTAAGTCCTAGACTGAATTAAACCACTGTGGTATTGTGTGCTGATTCAGTGTAGTGCCTTAGAAGATCTTGTGGTGCATTTGTAGCGAGACCAGGCCAGTAACACTGTAATTGGAGTGTTAGTGGAGTGTAATGAATAATTTACATTTTATCATAGGGCACAAAAGAAGTCCGTTGGCAGCAGTGTTCTGGGTAGTATGTGAACTTTTTCATTTGTGATTTAATTCGGAAATTAAAATGTGAAAGTTTATGTACTTAATGTAAGCAAGTCACTGCAGAGGATAGAGAGGATTACAAGGCTCATTTCTATTCACACTCCAATTTATAAAAATTTATTTTACGTAATGTGATGCCTTATATTTTGTTTTCTTTTTTTGCAGTGGCATCAAGTGGAAAGTGTCACTGTGTGCGACGAGAAGGACGAGGCACGAGTCCACTCTTGCAACACCGACGGACTTTATTTATATACAAAAGATAGCGCAGACAGCGCACGTATAACACTTACACGTAGGAACATGAATGACTCAGACAAAGACGAGCACGGGACACTGCACAAATGCACATTAAATAGACAGACCACATAATCCCCGAGTAATGACTAAATGAGCCACAGGTGAGACTGATGAACACGCTCGGACACAACCACACCCACGAAGCTCCTCAGACGCAGACGAATAGATGTAGACGACATAAACACACGCCCAAAGGGGAGGGGTCAGGGGCTGTACCGTGACAGAAAGACACATGGGAGCCTTTCAACGAGATATTCCCACAGTAATAATGATTTGAAATAATACTCTAAATTATTCTGTAATGAAGCTCTCATCCGTTCCATGCTGTGAGATATTGTAATGGACAGAACCCCAAGACAACCTCAAAGTTTTAAAGACTCTGTTATTGGTACCCACAGGGCTGCAGTGGCAAACACTAGTTGGACCTTGTCAGGACTCTGAAAAACAAATAAACAACTGTGATTATCTTGCACTATTCAGGGTGGCCAACTGAATAGTTGAAGCATCCGAGCCTCCACCTCCAGACTCTGTAATAGCTTAGTTCACCAGGCAGTCTGCACTGAAACCCCCCACCAGAAATATTTGCTGCTCTCCCACAGGACCTAACTACCTCAGAACCACTGTGTTCATGTATGTTCAATATGACACAGTATATCACTCATCTCAGACACCACTTAGACCACATTGCACTGTACCAGCACTTTACACCATCATGTCTCAATTGTCTCTGGCCTGTTGTATTTATTGTAATGTCTTGTTGTGATATTACCCTATGCTGCACATTTTGCACATTCTTAAACTGCTACCCTGCCGCACTTTATGTTGTCTGTTGTACTGTCGATTTGTGTTGCACCATGGTTCCGGAGAAACAAAATTTCATCACACTGTGTACCTGTACTCAGATGTAATGACAATAAAAAGCCACTTGACTTGACTTGTTTTATCAGTTTTTTTCAATCTCCACTCAGCTATCCTGCAACATATTCATTTTGGAATTTTGATCTTTAGCATCAGTATTTCTAGGTGATGTGTTATTTATTCATCATTACCCTTTGTCATTCATAAGATTATTATTGTTCAATAAAGATATTGTGCAACATCTTAAAACAATACATTTATGTGGAATTAAAGTCTTTACCCCACACACATTTTCTTTACCTACATATCACTTAAAATGTCATGTTGTATTTGTAATTGGTCTTCACCACAGCACCACACTCTCAGAATTAGTTATGTTCGCTATTTCAGTGATACACTATATTGTCTAAGTTTTGGCAAAAGTAACAATCAAAACTTTTGGTCATACAATTACATGCAGAAAGCTCTGGGGCATTGTTGGGTCATTATCACTTCTTTTATTGATTAGTCAGTCACATGTTTACACCAACATTAGACGTGTAATGATTTTCACTTATTCTAAAACATCATTATACTTTAAAATTAATGGTCAGGTAATTTTTGTGCCATGAAGTGCATTCTGCAGGTTTATAGACATGGCCCTGTTCTCAGGGTTCCCACACCTCGGTTAACATCAAATTCAAGGACCTTTCAATGACTTTCCAGGACCAACTTCCTCAAATTCAGGGACTGCACCTGGCACCATTTACCTACTCTTACCCCTGAATATGTTGTCAAAATAATGTTAATTCAATGCAAATTCAAAAGACCGAATGCCATTTCAAGCCATGCATCCTGAAATGTTCTGTGCATGACGTTAAGCACTGATTAAACGAAAACTTAATTCACACACAACATGTCTGGCAATTAAGCAGTGTACCTGTGAGAAGGTGACATTCACGTAAAGCGGCTACACATACGTTAACTACATACAGGAAACACTAGCTTTCGGTGCTGAACAAACAAAGAAATTTCTCTACAGGAGAATGACCAAACTTTTGCAAAGTAAGTCAGCATAGGCCCTGTAGAATCAATATCATTTTAAATGAACTTACGTTGACACGTTGACAGTAGACAAATAATAATAACAATAATACACATATGCATATACACATACAGTACATGTCACCTTGTGGGAGGGGGGGGGGGGGCCCTGCCGGTCGCCCCCGTTTACAGCGGCAGATGTCCTGTTTTTGGTCACGTGATGTTCGTCCCTCAGGTGGGCGGGACCCATGATCCGTCTCACCTGAGGGTCGTTTGTTCGTCTATATATGTCTTGTCTTTGTACCAGTTGACTGCTGGTTATTATTTTCTTAATCTGGATCTATGTCACGGGTATTTGGTTTGCGCACTTTCTATTAAACCATCCTCTTTCCCTGAGACTTGGCGTGATCGCTTCCTTTTTAGTTGCTCACACTGCCCGTCACAGTACATACATAAAACAGAGGAGCAAAGCCATATAATGAGATTAGATTAGAGAAATCTGGTGTGAGATGATTCTTGCATTTTTCAAGTTTTTAAATCTACTTAATGATTCTTAATTAATTCAATCATAAAGAGAAAAGAAGGATTTTAACCACTCCACTTACTGTAGTGAATGTGGTATTTTGCTAAAAGTACGACTACTTTTATGGCATCAGAGAAATCCGAACTTAAGTTTTCCGCATAAAGTAAAATGGTATCAAAAGAAAGAATGTTAAGTTTGAGATTAATTGAGTTTCTAGTGTCCATGCAAAAACTTTGTGAATATTGACATGAAAAAACTAATGCTCCTGGAATTCATCTTCTGACTTACAAAAGGCACATGAATTCACATCAAGTTTAAATCTTCTTTCAAGAAACATGGCTACAGGATATATCTTATTTATTATTTTGAAATGAGTCTCTATTACTTTAGAAGATATGGGCCATTTGACAAGCCATTGTGGTTTTATAATTTGTATTAGGATGTTTCTTTAAAGAATCTCATTCATTCAACTCTGAATATAAAATGACATTTTTGATTAATTGAAATAATGCTAAAGGAATCACTTTGCAGACTTTTTAAAAATCTTTATAACTATCATATCAGATCATATTTTTCAACAAAGGATGAGAAATTTAAAACATTATGACAATCTTTTTCATAGCAATCTTTTGTAAATATTGACTTCCTACCAACTTTGCCCTATTATTCCTTGACTGCGGTCTTCATCCATATGAAATTTCAAACCCCCCAAAATATTCAAGGACCTTCAAAGACGGCTGTCTTTTATGCCTGTTTTCAAAAACTTTCCAGGGCCTTGAACTTATTTTTTCAGATTCACAAACTTTCAAGGATTTCAAGGACCCGTGGGAACCCTGTGTTCTATACTGGCTGTGTACCACAACATAAATGGTAAAGTTGTGTAATGATTAAAAAACCACCTGCTGGAACATCTCACTGGTTAAGTGGCAACAGATCAGTAACATGATTGGATATAAAAGAGCATCCCAGAGAGTCTTTCAGAAGTAAATAAGAAAATCATGGAGGTCTCATCATCAGGGTTAGGGTTAGGGTTTGACCCTGGCCAGTTACAGTTTTTCACATACAGTCATGTGTAACTTTGTGTTCCGTGTACCGGTAAGTTTGTATGTGTGTAATATGTATTGGATATACCACAGAATGTGCAGTGTTCTTGAAATCAAAAGCTTAGCTAGTTTCCATCAGTGGGGAACCGTCAGGGCCCTCTACGTCCTCTCAGAGGGCCTAAAATATTCTTAAAGCATTATTATCCAATTTTATTTTATCTACTTACAGTTTGACAATCGACATCTAAACAATTACAAAAATATAAGCAAATAAAATATTCACCCGTGTCTATTCAATCTGTGTTGGAAGGTGAGGGGTTAAGTGGAAGCCTGTGAGCCTGTGTCTCCCCCTATCAGGAATGTGATGCCCGCTGTTCGTTTACAGAGGGCCTGGCAGTTATAATTCAGCGCAATACCAGTTTCAAATGACAGCAAAATTGACCAATCATATCTTCTCTTTAAGTGGGCGGGCTTAACTGTATGATCATTTCCGCCCGCTGTGGCGACGCTAGCTGTTGTTAGCACCACCGCTAGCTAGTTTCGATATATCCCTTTGACGTCCTCGTGCGCGTTGTTTACATATTCCGCTTCCGAGAACCAGGAGCTGTGAACCTTATTTTGTTTGGAAACTTATTTTGCTTAAGACGTTATTTAGTACATCTATTATTGTTTATTGCGTTTTTAAAGCTGTACTGTCGTCTCAGTTTTTCTTTATTGCAGTTTATTAAGAAAGGAAAAAAAAAAATTTTGGGGGGGGGGGGGGGGGGGGGGTAGCGGGCCCAGGTTTAAAGGTCACGGTTCGCTACTGGTTTCCATCAGAATATACATTCTGCACTGACTGTGACTTATAGTTGCACTGACAACATGACTAAGTATTTTGACTGCCTTGTTCATAGGCAATAAGGCAAGGCAAGGCAAGTTTATTTATATAGCACCTTTCATACACAACGGTCATTCAAAGTGCTTTACAAATAACACACAGACTAGAGACTCTGATGGCACTGACAAATTGCCTGCCTTATTTGCTTTTGGGGCAAAAATAAAGAATTTTGAGTGAAGTATGTGCTTTTGCAGGTATTTCATTGAGTTTTGCTGTTTGCATTAACTGTTTTGAGAAATGCACTTGTTGTGATGCCAATGTAAACCATATTTTGAGAAATGTACCAAATCAACTGAGAAAAACTGTAAAGACATGGTTTGACAGGTTTGGTCTGTAAAGACATGGTTTGACAGGTTTGGTCTGTAAAGACATGGTTTGACAGGTTTGGTGTGCAGGAACTCTATTGGTTTTCACCTATATACACTATATGAGTATATGGCTCACACTATATGAGTATAAGGTACGTGGGCACCTAACCATCATCCCTATATGAGCTTGCTGGACATCATATTCCAAAACCACAGGAGTTACTATGGAGTTGGCCACTCTTCTGAGATGACTTTCCACAAGATTTTGGAATGTGACGGTGGGAATTTGTGGCCATTTATTCAAAACAGCATTTGTGGTATCGGGCATTGATATTGGACAAGAAGGTCTGACTCACAATTTAATTCAAGTTGATCTGTTGGGCAGTCATGGCCTGGTGGTTAGGGAACTGGTCTTGTCACTGGAGGGTTGTGGGTTTGATTCCCAGACCTGAGGCCATGACTGAGGTACCCCTGAGCAAGGCCCTTAACCCTCAATTGCTCACTTGTATAAAAACGAGATAAAATGTAAGTTGGTCTGGATGAGGGCATCTGCCAAATGCCATAAATGTAAATCTCAAAGGTTTTCAATTGGGTTCAGGGCTCTATGCAGACCACTATAGTTTCTCCACACTTGTTAAACCATGCCTTTATGGAGCTGGCTTTGTGCAGTCATGGAACAGGGGAAGGTCTTCCTGTTGCTACAAAGTTGGAATCATATAATGGTGTGAAATGTCTTTGTATACTGTAAAATTACCTTCACTGGAACTAAGGGGCCAAGCTCCAGCTTTAGCCCAATATCCTTATGAGTAATGTAACAAACCATGGTCAATATATATAAAAATATATACACACACACAGTATCTGGCAAATGTCCTGTCGCTTAGCCAAGTTGTAGGAACAACAACAAATAACTTGACTTGTTGTTGATCAATTGAAATCAGAAATAGCTTATATGAAATGCAAAGCCCTCTAGATTATGCTTATTATACCAAAACAAAGTTTTGTATCATTCATTGAGTTTTATCATTAATTAGGTCTTGTTGTATACAAAATAATGTTGAAATTATACACATACTTTATTTTGAATACACAAACATGTTACAATAACATTTGTATTGACCATCTGCAGCCACAGTGGCACTTTGTGGATAAGACTGGCCCTGATCTACAACAAAGAAATATGATGCACGCTTACTCTGCCAAAAGACTTTGTTCTTTCATCAAGCATTCCAATAAATGCTTGACGAGAAAGCCCAGGATCCAGCTCCTTCAGATCCTGGAAAGACTGGAACAGGTCTACATGGAGGATGGTCTGGCGGTTGATGGTAGCAGGCCAATTTCCACAATGTACTAGTTCAAGTCCAGTGGTCCAGCTTTTCATGTACTGAGAACAGCTCAGTGTTGGCAAATTTAGTTGGTACCGTCCTGAAATCAAAAAGAGACGTATAAGCAGTATGAATTCAGTCTTTTGCATTTAATTGAACTGAATCAAGTACTTACCAACAAGGATGACCTCTTTGCCACAGATCAGCTTTAGCTGACTGGGAGAACAGGTACACTGTTGAGGTAGACGAAGCGGCAATAGTAGAACTAAATCACAGAAGACAAGAAAATGAATGGCAACAAAATTAATCAGAGCTGAAAAAACGGATGGCAAACACACTATTTAAAATTATTTAAAACCTTCATGCTTTATCTGGTGTGACCCATCATTCTGAAGTTAGGGTTAGGGTTGATAGAATCCCTCAAACATGGCTTCTGGGTTATGAAGGATGTGCTGATGTATCTGTGTATCACAGAAACTGCACATGAACTGTCATGGCAAACAATCTCTACACCTCAAAACAGATGTGTTTTGCAAGCAGATGTCACAGATATAGGTGTCTGTGTGTTCTGTGATAAATATGTTTTTAACCATGGCTGATCTAGAAGCTGTAACGTTCTGCGCGTTGCAGAGCTAGGAGGCGTACACAAACGCTGAGGATAGCGAGATTTATTAAGGGAAATTCCAAACTCTGAGTCAAACAGAATAGCGCGGGTCAAATCATTTAAGGAGTCCAAACATTGAACGAGTAACGACATACTAACACTAGGAGTACTCACAAAACCAGGCAGGGAAAACGGAACAGGCTGGAACAAAAGGGGTAACACGAATTACAAACACTAGAGCCAGAGAACTTGAACAAAGATATATGAATTGCACAAAATACGCAATACTGGACAGGGAAACACTGGGACTATAAATACACGGCACTAAACTAAACACAAGTGAAGATAATGACAACACAGGCATGGCAGACGAGGGGAAACCATGGAGACAGACAGCAAGGCGGGATCAACGGGCTGGGAACAACACAGACATGAGAAACAGGGAAACCGGAGTGACAGCTAGGAGAGGGGGGCGTAGCCCTACGTGACAGTTAGGAGAGGGGGGCGTAGCCCTACGTGACAGCTAGGAGAGGGGGCGTAGCCCTACGTGACAGCTAGGAGAGGGGGGCGTAGCCCTACGTGACAGCTAGGAGAGGGGGCGTAGCCCTACGTGACAGAAGCATTCCACTTCTCTGAGCTTTGAGCTTGCCGTTCAGCCCAGCTGAGTGGCACAGTGCCCTTCTCTTGTGGAGGAACGTCCCTGAGAAGGTCTTGCAGTGCATTAAGTTCTTGAGCACTATCTGTAAATGTAAGACAAAAAATGTTACTAAATTATTAAATGTGTGACTAACAGTTATGTATGTATAATCTGTGTAACAGATTTCTACTGACCATAATATGTTGGCTCAGGCTGCTGAAATACTGGTTCACCCACTTCAGAACTGCTCCTTTTACCCGAGTTTGGAACAAAAAACAATGTGAGACCAAGGTACATTTTCATTATTCAACTATCAGAAGACCTGTACAATTCAAATTTGGAGACCAAAAACAACATTTATTACGTGTAGTCGAGTTATGAGTCTTTGGGGGAAATTTTGGAATAATTTGTCCTGAATTCTGTCTCCACCGAACACCACCACATACGGGATTTGCCAACCTTCTTTTCTTTCCCTATGACTGTAAAATAAAAATTAGTGCACATACCAGACACACAGATAGATGGATGGATGGATGGATGGATATATATATACAGAGAGACAACAGATACACACAGACAATGAAGACAGACAGATGAACAGCAAGACAGGCAGACAGATAGATGATGGATGGATGGATAGACAGACAGACAGACGAGTGGCTCTTAAAAGTGCCGTTGGGTCGCTATAAAGGATAGTGAGATAGATGGATGTGAGGAGGGATCTGAAAGGTCTGAAAAGAAAAAAAAAAGATGTCAAAACATTTAATGTTAATTAATGTATAACTTCGCAGCATATTACAGATACTGTTAGTAATAAAACACTTCCCAATTGCACCTTTGATTAAAAAGAGAGTATAATTAGGCCTCTCCAACTAGATTTGGTAGTGCACAGTGTGTGAAATGTTAAAATAATACTCTGATAATATTTTAACATATTTATTAAATACTGCCATGTATCATGAAAACTTCTTACTCATGTTTTCACAATTCACATATCAATCAGCTCTAGCTGAAATGTCATTTCTATATCATTCATTAATGGACATACAGTTTGAGTAATGTTAGTCTAGACCTGTGTATTATTTAGGTATACATAATTAAAGGCACATGCTCTAATTAGGCCAGCTCTAATGCTAGCTAGCAAATAACATTTTCATCTGTTAAACAGACACGTTGTTACGGGCATCTGCGTTATCATGTCAGACCTGTTCATTCGGATTGCTTACTGCTGCGTCTCGTTTGGCACCGGCCAATGGTTGTGTCTGGGCCCTCTAACGGGGCGTGGTATGGGTCTTAAAATCTGGACAGCGCGCACTGGTAAGACAGACTTGCAGACAGACTCGCAGACTCGTAGAGCCTCGTAGACAGTTTTGACCATGTGCGTTGTGAGCTGTGAGAACATTTTATTGTATCTCGCGCTAAGAGTGTTTACTTGCCAGGTTTCCATCCAGCGCGTTATGAGTTGTGCAAAATCGTAGCTTGATCGATCTTGACCGAGTGCATTGAGTTGTGAAATCCTTTTAATTGTAGCTCAACGCGTAGACTATGACCAACTGTCGTGAGTAAGGAGATTTTATGGACGCGCCAAGAGACAAGATTTTAGTAGCGCGTGACGAGTATAGAGATGGGCATGTTGATGGCAAATAGACTGAGACACTTTATTGTTTGTTTGGTTGGTGTTTGTATGTGATGTTGTTGGTTCGTACTTTCTTATAAGTGGACAGTTTAGTTGGGCCCTTACATTACATTCATGTAGGGGAACCCTTTGTTAACACACTAGTTTAGGGGCACGTGCCATGTATGTATGTTATTGAAGGTTAGGTTTGGTCAGGTAGGTTAGAGGTCTTATTTTTGTTTCTTTCCTTTGGCACGGTCCTCAGTCCACTTATAAGAAGTGTATTTGTTTGTCTGTTGTTGTTCAACAGTAAGTAAAACATGGCAGCTGAACCCTTTGTGTCTGTGTCCTAGTTCTAGTAGTTCGCCTCCACCCCTCCGTGTCTTTCTTTGTTCGTTCGCCCCTACCTAGACAGGGGCGGGTCGTAACACACGTATTCTTAGCATGTCAAAAGTAAACTTCTACATGGTGCACTTATTTTGAGGGCGACATAACTTTATAGAAATTGTGATATTAATCACATCTCAAGTTAATTAAAGGCATGCTAGCTAATCTAAGCTAGTTTAAGCACCAGAGTGCTTAGACACTCACCGTGTGGAGGGAAAAGCGTGCTGTGATTCTGTGTCCAGTGGCTCATGCGGAAGTGCACACAGTCCCAACAGCTGGGAGGCGCTCACTTTCACTTCAATGTATTAGCTTTCATAAATGAGGCTGTATGAAATGTAGTGCCCTAATGTAGACCCTCCCTTAAACAATCTTTGCTTCAAAACCTTGATATCGATGGGTCGCAATTGCGCTCAAATTCGATAGCAACATTACCAATGCGAGCATAATTGGCCATTGGGTTTCTGCGCAAAATTGTTTACATGAGAATAAACCGCACTGTTTCTCATTGTTTACATGAGAAAAAACTATGTTAGATTTCAGAAAGGCACGCATTGCTGCTCTCTCGCAACTCCCTCCCCCCTTAAAGACGAATCTGTGATCAGAGAGCGACATCTACCAGTTAAGAAGTCAGTGCAGTACATGGAGAGCGTATGCGTCAATAACAGTGCCTCCACACACACAGGTGGAGATGTTAGCTCACGAATGTATTCGAGGCTAATAGGACTTGAAATGATTCGAAATAATTCGCTTTTTATCACATAGTTTATAGTGATCGTAGCACGCGACTCCGCCCACCTCACGCGAACCTGCGCGAACGGTGGAGGCATTTAAACTTGCCGCGTCACATTCTTTGCAATGTTGTTCAAAACGATATGTGGTAGTATAAAGAAATACCCCTCAAAACAGGGGAATGAACAGTTACCTTACGAAGTTTAATGTTGCTTTGTGTTTCAGGTTTGAAAAGTGCTGGAATTTGTTCCGTTTCACAACAAATATCTGTCTGACTGAACGGTTCTCTTGTATTACGTTAACAAATACGAGCCTCTTGTAATTCCAGGACGAAACATGATGAGAGAACGTGAAGACGTTAAGATTGGGCATTAAATAATGTGATAAAAAGCGAATTATTTCGAATCATTTCGAGTATATGTATAAATATTTAACTTAATTAAGTTTAACGCGCTGGGAAATATTGAAATGGACCTTTAAAGTGACGTACAAGTGTTTTAATTCCACCTTGTAAAGGTGTATGAACCTGGCAAACATGACTTTGTTCATTGCGCTGAAGCGTGGCACGGTGGCTACGTCATTTTCGCCGCGCGGACCCTCGCGCCGCGTCAAGTATAAAACCAGGCTTAACTCGTTATATAGCCAAAGAGATGCTGCCGTTAAATACGGTCGAAAAGAAAACATTTATAAACATGCTGCAAAGATTTGACAAGCAGTATGAACTGCCAAAGAAAACCTATATCTCCCAAACTGCCATTCCAACCTTATATAATGAAGTGAAAGATGGCATTCTGAAGGAGATTAAAGACATCTCATTTTACTCTGCCACTACAGATATGTGGTCAAGCTCAAATATGACCCCATACATGAGCTTTACAATACATTACATTACTGCAAACTGGTGTAATTTTATTATTATGCTACTATATTATTGTGGCACATTGTCTTAAAGCTCCTTTGGGGAGCCCAGAAGCAAGAAATTCTTTAATTCTATAATGGCAATTTAAAATGACAATATTATCATTTATCGCAATAATTTCTGGGACAATATATCATTCTGAAAACTTTGTTATCGTGACAGGCCTAGTTGGGATGTTTCCATACGTGGTCTATTATGAGTGAATTCCTGTTACAAGTGAAGTTAAAAAAACGAACAAGGATGACAAAGTAAATTCCAGAGTAGTATAATCCAGGTTCAGAAAGTAAAAGTCCTCACCAGGATTTTGCTCAGGCTTCCTGGATTGTGTTGATTCCACTAATTTTACCTGGATTGCACCAATTAGAAAATCTAGCAAGATTGAGCAAATTCCTGGTGAGGACTTTTACTTTCTGAACCTGGATTATACAACTCTGGTAAATTCCTTTGTTAAAGTGGCAACCCTGCACATCACTTCTGGTCTTTTTAGTGAAGAATTCTGACCGAATCCCACTGTATCCTGGGCATTACACTCAGGAAGTGCGTCTCTTTCTCAACTCGCAAAATGTCAAAAGTCTAATCTTTTTTTAATCCATCATTATTTAAGCTTGGATACTAATCAGTTCATTTAGGCGTATCCGAACCTGAGAAGAACCAGAAACGGAGAATAAAAGAAGGAGTACATTTAGGAGAAAATTACATTTGTCTCCACACATAAAAAAGTAGCCAAAGACAAACCTAACAATCCCTAAACTATGAAACATATCTCTCTCTCAATTCACTTCAAGATTGCTTTATTGGCTCGACCAATTTTAACAATTGTTTTGACCAAGCAGCAGTTTAAGAACAAACCTAAACATAAAAAGCACTAATAGAAAATAAGAAAATTTAAAAACACATGAAAAAAAATTAATAAAGCGATTATGTTGGGTCTTTTTAGTGAAGAATTCTGACCGAATCCCACTGTATTCTGGGCATTCGCTCAGGAAGTGCATGTCTCTCTCAGTCTGTGTCTCTCTCTCAACTCGCAAAACGTCAAATGTCTAATCTTTTTTAGCGTTTGCTTTAATATACTGTACAGAGTAGATACTATGATCAGTTTGGACACCTACATATAGCCTAGGGATTGTTTTTGTCAGGACTCTGCAAGTATTTACATACTCGTAACATCTTGTACGCAGCTCTCTGCGTACGCATGAGTACACATTCCACTGTTTAGTTTTGCGTACGATTTCATACACATAGGGAATGAGACCGGGTTGATATTTCTTGGTGTAATGGTGTAATCTTCCAAAAAAGAAAAATATTTAAGAATAATGCTTTGACAGGCTCCTTGAAAAAAAAAACAAAACACATTTAAAAATAATCTTGATCTTTGTGAAAGTCATTTTAGATGCTGGCTACACGATTAAGCTAAAATGGGCCATGTTATCACAAACTTTTACAAAGACATTACATATAAATTGAGGCCCAGGTTTGACTCTCTCCGGCCACCCACGGCAAAAAAACAACCAATGAAAAAGAATACAAAGCAAGATTAGCAAACACCCCTGCACAGCTTGCCAGAGCGTAAACCATGATTTGAAGGATCCAAAGGTCACAGAGGACTGGTTGGACTGGTGTCTGTGGTGATGATCTAAATGCATTTAATAAAGAAGTATTTGTTCAACTTTTTACTTCATGTAATGTTTCATGGCGTTGTTTCTATGGCACAACAAAGACAATAGTGTCAATTTACTGTTAAAATTAAAAAGAAATTACTGTGGTGCTGCATGACTTCACTGGTCCATTTTAACTGAACCTTGAGACAAAGATAAAGAGGAAACCTGCTGAGCTTCTAACTCTTATAAATCTAAAACAATGATATTTTCCCCATACTACATTTTCCCTATTTTCATGTTATACATGAGTCCTTTATGTAATTCCTGTTTAGTCCCATCTGTCATCCTTTATCCATCATCCACACTGGTTAGTCAGGGCAGTGGGTTGGTCCTCCATCATATCTGGTTAGGCAGGAGTTGGCCGGCCCAGGATGGATCTCTGGAAATGGTGGTCTCTCCTCATCTCAGTGTTCCTCGTGTAGGCGGGCAGCCATGTGGAGAAGGTAATTAGGTCTTCACCCGAATTGTTCCTTCCCCTGTTTTTGAGGGGTATTTCCTTACACTACCACATATCGTTTTGGAGAACATTGCAAATAATGTGACGCTTCCAGCAGGGGCGAGGCTAGGGTATTTTTAGTGGTGCTAGAGCACCACCGTGAAGTTGCTCAGCACCCCCTGGCTCAACACATTTTTTAAATATTATATTATGCAAAAAACTTGCTCTGCACCTGCGCAATACTTTGGTATTGTGCCTCTGTGAGCACTGGGGGCTGGGCACCCCTAAAGACCAGATCCTAAAATCGCCCCTGGCTTCCAGTATAAACACTCCAATAGGCTCGTGCGCAGTGTGCAGAATCGATCGCTATGCCTTCTCTCCTGTGTGAATGCGCTGGTGGTTGTAGAGATTACCCCTATTATTAAAACTCTTCCCACACTCTGAGCAGTGATATGGCTTCTCTCCTGTGTGAATGTGTTGGTGTTGCTTAAGATTAGCGTACTGATTATAACTCTTCCCACACTCTGAGCAGTGATATGGCTTCTCTCCTGTGTGAATGCGCTGGTGTTCGTGGAGCCTACTCTTATTATTAAAACTCTTCCCACACTCTGAGCAGTGATATGGCTTCTCTCCTGTGTGAATGCGCTGGTGTTCCTGGAGCCTACTCTTATTATTAAAACTCTTCCCACACTCTGAGCAGTGATATGGCTTCTCTCCTGTGTGAACGCGCTGGTGTCGCTGGAGACGACTCTGATGAGTAAAACTCTTCCCACACTCCAAGCAGTGATATGGCTTCTCTCCTGTGTGAATGCGCTGGTGTTGCTTAAGACTACAGTACCGAGTAAAACTCTTCCCACACTCTGAGCAGTGATATGGTTTCTCTCCTGTGTGAATGCGTTGGTGCAGTTGAAGATATCTCTGTGTAATAAAACTCTTCCCACACTCTGAGCAATGATATGGCTTCTCTCTTGTGTGAATGCGCTGGTGCTTGTGGAGACTACTCTTATTATTAAAACTCTTCCCACACTCTGAGCAGTGATACGGCTTCTCTCCTTTGTGAATGCGCTGGTGGTTGTAGAGATTACCCTTATTATTAAAACTCTTCCCACACTCTGAGCAGTGATACGGCTTCTCTCCTGTGTGAATGCGCTGGTGTTGCTTGAGAGAATTGTGCTGATTAAAACTCTTCCCACACTCTGAGCAGTGATACGGCTTCTCTCCTGTGTGAATGCGCTGGTGGTTTTGGAGATTACTCTTATTATTAAAACCCTTCCCACACTCTGAACAGTGATATAGCTGCTCTCCTGTGTGAATGCGCTGGTGCAGTTGAAATCTACTCTGTTGAGTAAAGCTCTTCCCACACTCTGGGCAGTGATATGGCTTCACTCCTCTGTGAATGTGCTGGTGTCTGCGGAGATTACTCTGTGTAATAAAACTCTTCCCACACTCTGAGCAGTGATATGGCTTCACTCCTCTGTGAATGTGCTGGTGTTTGCGGAGACTACCGTCATAACTAAAACTCTTCCCACACTCTGAGCAGAGATACGGCTTCTCTCCAGTGTGAGTGTGTCGGTGCTGCTGGAGACTACCGTGATGCCTAAAACTCTTCTCACACTCTGAGCAGTGATACGGCTTCTCTCCTGTGTGAATGCGCTGGTGTTGCTTGAGAGAATTGTGCTGATTAAAACTCTTCCCACACTCTGAGCAGTGATATGGCTTCTCTCCTGAGTGAATGTGCTGGTGTTGCTTGAGATTACCCCGTGTAATAAAATTCTTCCCACACTCTGAGCAGTGATATGGCTTCTCTCCTGAGTGAATGTGCCGGTGTTGCTTGAGATTACCCTGTGTAGTAAAACTCTTCCCACACTCTGAGCAGTGGTAGCTTTTCTCCTTTTCCATGCTTCCTGATTTCAGCTGTCTGACATACTCCTTATAGATAAATGTGTTTATGTGGGTAAATTTGACGTATTTAGGAAGGAGGACACAGCAGTAGATGATGTGTCAATTGACAGTATTGATTTCTAAAGGGGAAAAAGATGAAACATTAATATGAGAAGTGTTTAGTATTGTGCAGAGCCCAAAGACATTCATACTAAAAACAGGCATGAAAATGGGTCAGGGGTTTAAAAAGGTGAGAAGACCAGGGGGTGAACATATTTTGTGTCACCGTTAACTACACAGTGTTGATGCGAACGTAATAGGTCTATCTATCTACCTATTTTTCACAAGAGCTTGTGGCTAGCTCTGACAGTGTTCAACGCAAGCTGTAGCGAATGGCAGTAACTTTGTTTTACTGCAAAATATGAAAACAATTGAAACCATTACTCGCCCAATTAAATCCACTGGGAAATGTACGATCTGGTAAATAAATGTACGCTCTTCTGCCTTGTCCCCGGCGTAGATAGCACTAAGCTCTGCTTCTCGTTCCGCTTAGCAATAAATGAACAACACGAATGATGTCACAACATGAATGAAGAACGTTCGTATGACTGGAATGCAATTTGGCCTCTATGATGGTTCTGGGCATAAATTGCTGGCCACTGTGTCATTGAAATTGCCGATTTCGGAAGTGCTCTGTGAATTTCGCCGAAAGGTGACAGATTTTCATGCCTGTAAAAACCATCATGAGAAGAGCTAGGCTTCATTCCTTCACTAAAATGAAAACACTTGTCCAATTTGTGATACATGTCACTCTCTGTTTGATCCAGTGCCACTGTTCAGGCTATAGGGACTTTTATTGTGTAGGGCTCATCAACTTCATATTCAAAGTTGTTTTCCTTCCTCTCACTCATGGTGCTGTAGAGCTGCTTTGGTCTGTTGAAGCTCCTTATGAGTTCCAGCAGTGTGATTTGATCTTTTAAATTATTGTGCCTCTTTGCATCAGATAATTAATCTATGGGCAGCACCAAGATATCACAGAAAATGCCGCATTTAATGGGCAAAATGTTCTTTTCATGGTTTGTGATGTGATTTTCACTGCTGTGAATTTAGTAGGGTCCTATTTCTACTGTTTGAGGATGAACAAAATTTTTTTTAGCAGTGATAAAAATGTTAGCTTTTCATGATACTTTAAACTGGTTTTACAGATAACTGTGTATAATACAATGATTACTGTACATAACAGTGTCACAATTCCTTTATCATTTCAACAGTTATATAACAAATGCATTACTAGCTATTCAGTGGAGTTAGAAAATAAAACTACCTGTGTATAATGAGATTCAAAGATACTGTGTTAATACTGCGTAAAAGGATGTATATAACCCAGCCTGTATGTGTAATGAGTTTGAGAGCCTGTTTAAAGATCCCAAAGCACCCAAAACAACCAAGTTGCATATGTATTATATGTATCCAAATCCAAAAGGTAAAATTGGGCCTACAGGCTATCTGTTGGTTGTGTGTGTGTTTTAAATGGTTGCTAATTCATGTGGATGCTGAGGAATGTGTCACAGGTTTTAAAAATAACTTACCTCTTCAGAAGATCTCATCAACTGTCTCACTGTTAAACCAACTTCAACATTCACGTAGGACTGCAAATGATTAAAATATTCTTTTTACTTTTTCACACTTCATACTTCACACTTCCATATTTATATGAAATGAAAAATGCAGGTAAAAACATGCACATGGGATGTAGATGTAACATTTACTTTATTCCAACTGTACTTCAACATAGATCTCCATGTCATTTCTTATTAACGCCATGTCATGCTTACAGCGTGGCAGTAAGAGGTGTTTTGAGATCTGCAGTATAGGCCAGTTCTACTGCCATCTTCTGGTGAAATATAAAATAGCTTTGAGTACAAGTGTATTAATGATGGGAATTATGGCTCTTTGAAGGGAGCCAGATCTTTTCGCATCCCTTTTAAAGAGCCGTTCAAAAATGTCTCTTTGTTCTTTTTATTTATGTTTTTTAAGGTAGCAGGAGGCGCTACTGGGTAAACTATAAGACTTATTGATATTAATATTAATTAATCTAGTAAAACCATTATATTAATATCATTGATGAAGGATTATGTAACAAATATTTTAATAATAAAAATATATTGGTTGGCAAATATATTTTATTAACAATAGCCTATTTCAGTGGTTTCCAAACTTTTTCTGCCGTGCCCCCCCTTTAGTAGATGAGAATATTTTGCCCCCCCTCCCCCCCTATTGACACATGTGCACATATTTTACTTCCAAGCTCCACGCCCCCCTGCAATAGCTCCGCGCCCCACCTAGGGGGTGCGCCCCCCACTTTGGGAACCACTGGCCTATTAATTTGATAAAAATAACTGCAATAAATAAAATTTGTATAATCTGTTGTATAACATTTCAAGCATTAAAAACAATTAAAATAAATTTTGCTAAATTACATTTTCTAGCACTGCTCATTTGCTGAACTTTCTCTTTAGCTCAACTACGGCTCACTCACGCGCACGTGCTCGCTCTCCGCTCGTGGAGGGTGGTTTCGGAATTTAACTTCAACAGTAAACAGCTCTCACTATGTTTCCCTCTACTGATGTGAAGCAGAGTGGGTGGACTACAGCAGATTTGAAAGAAATAAACACACAAATAAATACATTTATACGGCTCCCATCTAGAGGTGCGACTCGGTTCATTTTGTTCATTTTAAAGAGCCATTCAATAGAATCAGATTGTTTGCAAATACTATAAAACTACAATACAATAATACTATGAATACTACAGTGTATTGATACTGTGGGCAACAGTGCTGTCGGGCTGCATATTGTCCCCCGGGCCGGACCACAGACAGGAACATAGACCAAGAGATTAAGGAGAGCACAGAAGAGAGAGACAAGGGAAGTGTAAAAACACACGAGCAGTGGTAGAAACACTGATCCACATAAAAAGGAAAACTAATCAGACTATGAGACCAGAGACAGCTGGAAACAATAAACAGGGAGCGAACAAACCGAAGAAAAACTGTGGCAACGACAACAAAGGCGGGTCTAAAGGAACACAAACACTAGACTGACAAGTAGGGGCGGAGCTAGACAGGACTTCTAGCTAACAAGCTTAAGTTTAATTTCAGAATAGTTTGCTTCAGAATAGTCTGATATAAAGAGAATGATCAAGCTACTAGTGTTGTCACGATACTAAGAATTACAACTTCGATACGATACTTTAAAAAGTATTGAAATTCGATACCATTTTCGATACCAAAAGTCAGATACTGTGCTCATTTCCGTTTTAAAGCCTTTTTATTTATTTTTTTATAAACAAACAAATGAATATTGTATTTTATTTCACAAATGTCAAATAAATAAAAGGTGTAGTCCCTACCACATTAAAACAGAAAAATAAATAACTGCACATTAATATAAATTTACATAAATAATAGTAGTGCACTCTGGAATTCAATTTAGAAGTCAAAAAAGGCTAGTACAAAAGGTGTATTTTAAGTATACTTTAAACAACTTTAACTTTAAGTCTTTAAGTAACTAAAACTTCAGTATTAGAGTAGAGTTCAGTATTCATAGATGATTGATCCATTATAATACTATCACTCTTTTTTCTCCCTGTATGCTGTCGCAGTTACGGCTCTTAAACCAAGAATATGACAAACATTTGCTAGGATACCATAATCGGACACAATCTTGTATGCTATAATACTAGAAATGGGAATAATCACCAAGCTCTTGGAATGTTTTGTACAAATCTGCGTGCCTTCAGGTGTTTGGCCAGATTCGTTGTGTTAAGCTAGGTTTAAACTTTCGCGAGTGACCGTAGCGTGCGAGTCCGCACACCTCGCGCAACCCTGCTCGAACAGTGGAGGCGCTTAAACTTCCCGCGTCTCACATTCTGTGCAGTGTTGTCTGAAACGATATGTGGTAGTATAAAGAAACACCCCTCAAAAACAGTGGAAGGAACATTTGCCTGACAAATTTTAATGTTGCTTTGTGTTTCAAGCTTGAAAAGTGCTGGAATTTAGGTTAAAGTGCTTGAAAATGCTTGAAACAAATATCTGTCTGACTGAACAGTTCTCTTGTATTACGTTAACAAATACGAGCCTCTTGTAATTCCAGTACGAAACATGAGAGAACGTGAATACGTTAAGATTGGGCGTTTTGAAAATGAACAACCATTAAATAATGTGATAAAAAAAGCGAATAATTTCGAGTACATGTATAAATATTTAACTTAATTAAGTTTAACGTGCTGGGAAATATTGAAATGGACCTTGAAAGTGACGTACAAGTGCTTTAATTCCCCCTTGTTAAGGTGTATGAACCTGGCAAACATGACTTTGTTCATTGCGCTGCGGCGCGCGCTAAGTTTCAAAATTTGAGAGGTGCACGACCTCGCGAATCAACAGCGCGCGAGACACCGTGATTACATCATTTTCACCGCGCGGACCCTAGCGCTGCTCGCGGCGCGTCAAGTATAAACCAGGCTTGCGTTGAAATGTTCCGAAAGCTCCTCTTGCAAGCTGGCTTGTTCATGTCCTTCGGTTTTCCATCTGTATCTGCTTTGAATCCAAAGTATTTCCACACAGCACTTCTGCTGCTTTCCTTGCTTATTAAGACGGGCTGCGAACACACTGCGTTTGCTTTAGCTGCCATTTCAGCATTGCAATCTGTTCTGTGCATTACGGCAGCTTGGGTGGGTCAAACGAAAGCGCATTTTATGTAAAAAGAATTTATTGGCTCCTTTGGTTGGTACAGCTTTAAAGCACCGTTTGCAGACTGTTCTTGATGTGTCCACGGGGTTGCCATGACTGAAATGTATGCAAAATAATTCCATATTTCGCTTCGTGCACAAGCTGAGGACAGTCCGCAATATTGCTTGTATTAGCAGCCATCCTACACGTTTTCTTCTTATTCTGCAGAGAGGAGGCAAGCGCTGCACTACTGTACGCGCACACTGCCCCCGTGTGGCACTCTTTGGAAATACTGCTCTTTTAAAAAAAAAAAAACACTCAATCCTATAGCACCGGTACTAAGCAAATTGGGTATTGTACCGTTTTAATGACGAAGTATCACGATACTACTCTAGTATCGGTATACCGTGCAACACAAGCTACATAAATGACCAAATAGGGTAAACGTGCCTCAAGCTCACCCAAATCTAAAATTTGACGTATTCAAAGCGAGTCATTCTGTTTAGCAGGAGATGTTAAAAAGTTAAAATGAAATATTAATCTTTCATGTAACAATGTTAATTTTAATGTTAATAGTTTTACAATTTATAATAAAGTTATTAAAGTTTAAAAGTCAAAAGTCTGAGACGTGCTTAATTGGTACAGCTCACAAGAATTTTACATTTAAAGTTATTGTTAATGTAAATAATTTCAATTATTTATTAATTTAGACATGGAAAGTCTATAAAAATAAGATACTGCTAATTATTTTACCTTCAGTTACACAGAAAACTGACAATGATTGTTTTTAGACCATTACTGAACTATTCACATAGGCAGTCTATAAGTGAGCACCCTGAACTTAATGGCGACAGAAATACTTTCGCAGTTAACATAATGAACTTTATTTTAACACCAGTATTTTGTCACAAAAATATTCTTTACCGTGTACTATATAATCATAAACGTTTGTAGTGAAGCTAGAAATACTGATTTGTTTATACTTGAGCTATTCTCCAATGCGTTTACAATGTACTCCAGTTTTTATGCTGCTGTACCCTTTAAGCTCATGTAAAAATGATACAAAATCTTTTTTTTTTAATCCTGCAATCTACAAATATTTCTCATCCATTTGGAAATAACTGATGTGCTAAATTGTAAAGCACAAGAAATTGTGTGATTTAATATATTTGTGTATTCAGCAATCTCATATGACTAGCATGCTAATTACAAATTGCGGCATTTTCTTGCATTCCAAGTTCCAACTTGTGCTAGGTTGTATTAAAATGATTCATCTCTTAATGGCCACAGGGAAGAGGGAACATTGACAGGATGTTTTCAGAATATGCAGCAGTATGATTGGCTTTAAAAAACTACATGTATTGATTTAGTTATCAAGCAGTATAATAAGTTGTTTCTTTATTAGCATAATTTGTGTTCAAAGTGTGCTTAATAGAGGTTTACACCCTAAATTATCGCTTTGGTGAATTATCTCTTCAGATGGGAAGACTTAACTGACTTGTGCTCATGGTGATATAAGAACTATTTTTCCCACCCTAAATTTAAACGATGAATTTGACTTACTAAATGTTTTAGTAAAATTCACATTTGATATTCGCCGTCGCTGATAAATAACAAACTATTAGACAAAACAGATGGGTTTAAAACTCAAATGGTGATCCCACAGATCTCAAAGACCGTTACCAAAACTACATGCACTCTAAGTAACTAACATGCAAACCTGAAATAATGCATGTTATTCCAGTCATTTATTTTGTCTTCACTGAAACTGGAATGAATGGTAAAAACACATTATAAGACTCTGAAAGACCAAAGTCTGAAAGTTACAAGGTTGCTGGTGTAGGTCCACCATGTTATATCAAGACTAAAGTCAGTGCAGCTGTCTACCTGGACATTTTTAGAGCATTTCATGCTTCCCTCTGTCGACAAGCTTGTTGGACTACCAGCAGGACTTGGCACCTGTACGTACTGCCAAAAGTACAAATACCTGGCTTAATAACCACAGTAACGCTGTGCTTGATTGGTCAGCAAGCTCGCCTGACCTAAATATCATAGAGAATCTATGGGATATTGTCAAGAGCAGGATGAGAGTCACCAGACCCAACAATGCAGTCTAGATGAAGGCTGCTATCAAAGCAACCTGGGTTTCCATAACACCTCAGCAGTGCCATAGGCTGATCGGCTCCATGCCACGCCGCATTGATGCAGTTATTCATGCAAAAGGATCCCCACAAAGCCACCAATTCCTCAGAAATATTTGTTATAAGATAGTCGTCTTTAAAAAACAAGCTATGGACAATTATTCCACCAAAAGAAGGGGAATGTATATGTACAAAACGTTATAACTGATAAATAAACTAGATATTATAAATAAACTAGTTTTTTTTTCAGCGTGAGATATCAGAAGTGTGGTGTGAGAGCGTGTGAAGACGGTCAAATGCGTGTGTCTCACGCTCAATGCGTGAGAGTTGGCAACCCTGATAATAAAAAAAATAAGTATGAACTAACCTACAACTGAGTGCAAAATAAATATTAAATTAAGAGCAACATTAAGATAAAAACTGTACATTCAGATGAAAATATCAACTTAAATGTGCAATCAAAAAGAATGTGAGTGAGTGGCAGCGCAAACGTGAAATCACCTCCTTAGCAACAGTTCTCTGGGTGACAGTACGTTCAGTGAACGAATCAGAGAGTGAACGAGAGCTTTCATTTCATGAACGAATCAGAAAGTGAACGAGAGCTTTCAGTTCATGAACGAATCAGAGAGTGAACGAGAGCTTTCAGTTCATGAACGAATCAGAGAATGAACGAGAGCCCTAAGTACAGTGAACGAATCACTGAACGAATCACTGAGCATCCGCAGTTCCCTCGCAATGAATGTGTCCGCCTCCAAATTCGCGGGTGATTCGGTTATTCACAGACCACACAGTAGTTCCCCTGCCGCTGCTGAGCTCAATTACTGAACTGAAAAGGAACGAATCAGCTGAGGAAGTGATTCGATTCAGTTCGTTCACTCAAATGTTTCGTTTATTTGAACGAATCGTTCGCGAACGACACAACACTACTGCGCATGCTCCGCGGGGAGCTTTGTTACTGTCCCAGTCGACAACTCTTGACAAGAGATAAAACGTCGGAGAAATTGTACATTTTTGTTTTGTACGCAGTAAATGAATTATATGAATCCCTGTTTAACCAGTTATGTCCGTGTTCAGTGAGTTATTCCTTTTCGCCGGTGTATTATCCGAAGCGCACGTCAATAACTATAATAAAACTACTAGCATACTACTACTACTAACTAGCTTTTTTCTTAGTCACTGAGCTACTAAACAAAAGAACCAAATGTAGTAATATTTGTATAGTAACAAATAATATATCTGGCTGGGTTAGTTAGCGGTAGATCATCTATTATAAAAACAGCTTACAACATTGAATTTTCGACCAACTTAGCCATGACACGAGATTCAATCGTGAGGTACCGGAACGAACAAAATAATCTGGTTAAAAATGTTACGTGTTCGTGTTACGTACTACTAAGTTAAGTACTTACAGAAGGTCAACCAGTAGTCCAACACGTCCAGACACCAACACAGTAGACTAATAGATGCAACACAACTAAACGACGGATGCTGATATTAAGGTTAAGAAACCTGTGGTCTGAAATGCACGATGGTGACGGTAGGGCAGTGGACCAAACCACTGTGTGGTTTATAAAGGGGGGTCACGTAATCCTTCAAAACTTAAAAACAAATATTAAGCGTCTATAATCAGTATACATTCGTTCCATGCATATTATTGTTTATTTTTATTTTTTATTGATTAATTAAAAAATAAATGTTGCTCAAGCACAACTAAAAATGACAGTGAAGTTTTTTTTTAACGGACGGTTGTCTCTGATAAGCTGAAGAAATGTTTAAACCATAGAAAATATATGATTAAATATAGAGTTTAACAAAACAGAACCCCCACTCCTTACCATGTGCAGTATGTTTTAGAAATACTGACGTTTGACAGTTTGCTTCAATTTCACCATATACAATTTAGATGCCCTCTGCACTATAGAAACAAATATTTCTAACCTTTCCACTGAGAAAGTGATTATATGCATCCAAATTGTTGTGAGCTTTCACTGCCTCTCTGGTGTAAACATACTCTGTTTCAGCAACATTGTGATACACATCTGGCTATGTCACTTCAGATAAACATTTGGAAACAGTGGGGGAAAAATGCCTTCTTAAATTGTTCATGTCTGAGACTCAGTTTTGTTTTCTTCCATTTCTGTGATCTCACATCACATTCTGTCTTCATATGGGACACCCAGCAAGACCCTGTAAGACAGTGGACATCCGTGTTCCTCTTTCCCCAAATGACTGATATTTGTGGAGGATGTTTGAGTGTGTCAGATCTGTTTTCTCAGCATACTTTCCATCAGGCTTGTAGATTTATTCTAGCTCAGAAAAACAATAAAGTTCTTCGTCCTGGTGTTGAGCATGTCCAGTGCTGATCTGTACTCATCCAACATTTGACCAGTTTATTTCTTGTCTCCATTTTTATCATGAATGGCTTCACAGTGAGACTAATCAAATCTAAAGTACACCTGCTCTCCATCAGAAGTCTTTGCACATTTGACTTTGGATTCCTTGGCATCTTATATAAAAGCAAGAGAGTGTGAGTGGAGACTTCTTCATAATCTTCTCAGTAACACTACTGAATTCACTGCATGTTCAACATGCTCAGGTCAGTGTACCTCTGTGCAGTCATACTTCTAAGATGGGTTACAGAGAAAGTATCATAATGCAATCATAATACAGTGTAATCCATACTTTATACCCCCCATACTCAAATAGTGGCCCATCTATTTCTGGCCCGCGAGCTGTTTTGAAAAGCTTTTTTTTTTTATTTAAGATTTTTTTTCCAATTGTGCTATCCACTCTTATTTTGAAATCACGCACCGCGATCTCAAGACGAGGCTGGGGATTACTTCTATGGCAACAATAAACAAGAAAAAAAAATTGTGGCCCCTCATCATTTCTATTTGAGTACCCCAGCTGTATACTGTATATCAGGGGTACTCAACTGGCGGACCGCGGTCCGGATTCCGGACCCGAACGCAGTCCTGTCTGGACCCAATCTCATTCCTGATTAACTGGATACGGACCAAAAAAAAACCGGAGCATTTATTTCAGGGCTATTGAAAAAACACTCCGTCACCCTCGCTCAACAACTTACGTTCACCCCAAACTCAACAACTTACGTTCGCAACAGCCCCCAAGCCCCCCCCCCCGCTCAACAACTTACGTTCGCCACCTCCACCGCACCGGACCTGCCAAAATTGGACCGCGGACAAATTTAGTTGAGTACCACTGCTGTATATCATTATTAGCCCCTCCCCCAGCTGTCAATCATGTATGTTTTGTTTGTGTAGCCATGTGCGTTTGTAGTCCCTCTTCATTATTTATATCCTGGCTGTAATATGTTGTATGTTAAGTGTAGTCAATAGTAGTCAATAGTAGTCAGACAGGAGCTAGGGCTGCACGATTAATCGTATTTTTATCGTTATCGCGATGTGAAGTTTCACGATAAACACATCGAAAGAGCCACGATAACTCCTTGAATAACAGCAAACTCAAATTGCATTATCCTCGTCCAGCAATAGAGGGAGCAGTTCAAGCTGCAGACTATGATCACGTGACGTAAGTAGGCAAGAGGCAGAGTGAGGCAGAGTTGCCAGGTTCACGGTTTTCATGCCAAATTGGGCTTGTTTGAAAATCCAGCCGCGGGTAAAAATTCTGGGGCCGCGGGGTGCAGTTTTTTGGGCTACTTTTGAGTTGGGCTACTGCGGAAGTTACAAGTCAACACTAAGAATCGATCGCGATATAATACATAATTTGTCTCCATTTCACACTCCATTGGTCTTGTCCATTTAAACCCTGTGTTTGGTCTTTGCTGGTCATTGTTTTGCATACAGTCTGTTTTTACTATTGTGCTTTGGTCGGTTGCTCTGTGTCTTGATTTCCAGTTGTTCTTTGTGTTCGTTATGTATTAATCTTGGCTGTTTCATGTTAAGACTCCCTCACGGATTTGACCCAAGTCTGTCTTTACAACCCTTCTTATGGAATGCCCTTAAATAAATCTCGCTCCTCTCAGCATTTATGTCCACCTCATGGCTCCATGATGCCTAGTGCATTTATTTATTTATTTATTGTGGCCCACCTCCACCCCCCCATCTTTGGAGGACAACTTTGTTTTTATGTACATATCAAATGATAACAGTTCTATATAATATAGTGCAATAGTCATAGCAATAATTGGGGTTAGGTGGACCATAAGAAGATATAGAAAAGAAGGGGAGAGAAAATAAAAAGGGAAAAGACAGAAGGACAGGGAGAAAAAAAAACCCAGCTCAAATAACCACTGCAAAGAAGAGCAGAAAGTGTACCCAAGACATATAGCACAAATGACTGTGATGTATGTGTATGTGTGAGTGTGTGTTTATGTGCAACATAAAAGTGCAACATAGGATAAATGTACAGAATGTACTTGCCAGCAAGGGTAGAAAGCTGCGACAACATTCCCCCAGAGACCAGAGGTAAGCAGAGAAAGACCCGGGAATCCCA